>NC_133653.1:88267236-88567236 GCF_009905375.1 Apium graveolens | reverse complement strand
AAGCTGTGGTGTCGGGCCGTCAGGTAGAACGGAACCCATCCTAATATGGAATTAAAGAATATAAAATGTGAATTATGTGTGATTGAATGAAGTGAATGAATAAATAAAGTATTTCGTCCTAAGTGACGTGTTGATTGGTAAAGATAATGAGAAGCGTAATCGAAACGCTGAGCGTCGGGCCGTCAGGCTGAACGTGACCCGGTACGCGTAAAGAGGATAAAGATTAAAGAGGGATAAGTTCTATGATCAGACCTGAGTCGTTCTGTGACTGTATATGTGTGATTGCTTGACTGTATGCATGACTATGTGTTCTGTGTCAATTTTGTGAATTTTAAAGGAATTACGTGATTTAAATAAATGTTTAATTAACCTTCGCGCATTTTTATAAAATCATCCGAGAAAGATAAAAATATGGGATTTGTTCAATTATCTTCGTAATGGTCCTAGAGACTTTTTAAAAAAATGATGAGTGAATTTGATTGTTGATCTTTGTATTTTTAAATTAATTTTATGTGGAAAATGTATTTATTAAAGCAAGTTTGTGAAATTCATATAAAATGAACCGTTCGCTCAAATTCTTATTATGAGTAATGGATAAAAAGCTAATTTCGAGACCTACGTGTTAAAATTGTCATTTTCGGTAATTCTCGACTTTCCGAGAGAGATATATTTTATATTTGAATTTTGTTGCATTTGAGTAAAAAGAGAAAGAATGTGTGAGTCAAAAAGGAATTATTAGATTACCATTTTGCCTTTACTTTGGTGGAGTATAAATCACCCCTTCCTCCCCCATTTTCTTTTCTTTCCCGTGCACTCACTCTTTTCTCTCTTTTTTTTCTTTCCTCACTCTCTCTCGAACACTCTCTCTCACTCTCTCTCGGCTCTCTCATCTCTCACCTCTCTCACTTGCATGCAACCACCAAAACACACTCAAACACCAAGATATTGCTACCATTAGTTGTTATTTTCGGTATACACTTTGATTCCTACTTGCATGTAAGTAATTATAAAAGTTTTGTTGGATAATCACAATGGTGGTGTTCAAGAAAAACCATTTCTTGATGCATAACCATGAGAGTGAATTCAAGCATGCTTGGAGGTCATAAACTCGAGAAGAGACCCGTTATGGGCTCTCTCAAGTTCGGCCACCACCGGCCATGATCCAAAGGAGAGCCGGTGGATTTTCCATGGTATGATCATTTGATTTTTTTGCTTTGCATGTTATGATTTCTTGAAGATTTGAAAAAGGGTTTTGCTTCTTTGATGAAAATCGAGTGTGTGCTTGATAAAATGATTCCATTGATTGTGTTAGGGAGTAAAAGAATGTGTGCAAATGATTGTTGCTTAGAAAATCAAAAATTGAGGTTTGCATGTGGATTTTTGCTTCGGCTTTTTGTTAATTAAAAAGAGGAATTCGATTTTTGTGAATTGATTTTGATGAACACTAAGTTTATATGGCCTAAAAAGTGAATGCATGTTAGTTTTAAAGAAGATCAAGATGTGCATGCTATTGATTAGTCCTTGGGTTGTAGATCATGCTCTTGCCGAATGAAAAATGAGATAAAAAGGGGTTAATTGTTGATTAAATGAATGCATGTTGGTTGAATGAGTAAGGTGTTGCATGATTTGGTGTTTAAGTGAATGGAATGATCTAGTTAAGAACTAAAATAAGTGGGAAATGTGATGTATTGCCTTGCATGTTAAAAATCCATTCTTGTATGTGATTTATGGAAAAACCCGAATGGGGTTCTTAGGAGTAAAAAGGTGAACTTAAGTGATTGCATGACAAAGATTAAGTAGTGTCGTGTTTGAATTTTTGATGATTAAAATAAGTTGATTTTGGCCCTTAATGTGTTTATGATTCGGTTTTTGATTAAAAAGGATAAGGTTAAAGTGAATAAATGAATCTTGTAAATTCCATAAGTTGTGCATGAATGTGTGAGATTGAAATTGAATATATGTGGATGTGTTTTGTATGTATGGTTCGACTTAAGGAATAAAAGAAAAAGGAAATTAAATCATTTGCTATTAAGAGCTATAAGTGATAGCAAGGGTCGTAAAAGAGTTATGTTAGTGCAATTTAAGAAATAGTTAAGATTTAGCGAATACGTTTTGATTGTTAAGTATATAAGGATATAAAAGTTACGAGAAAGGGATATGCTATGTGCTATGTGCTTATATGTATAAGCTATATTCGTATACTCGAGTCAAAGATATAATCGAGTTATCATATAGAGTGATCGTTCCGGGAACGAGAGTTGGGAATCTAATTAAGATTTTTGGTTATATTGTAGATTCAGAGCGTGAGGGCATTCAGGCTAGGAAAGGAAAGGATTTACTAGGTGGCAGTAGTTCAACCTTCAGGAAAGCAAATCCAGGCAAGTAACTCTGATTACTTGTGTAAATGATTATAAAGAGAATGTTGTTCATACCATGTAGAGTATTGAACTGTTTAAGCATGAAACCCTTGTTTTATGAAACCCTTATTTTATAAAACCCTGATATTGATTTGAAGTATCCTTGTTCTTGATAACCTGTTATTGATAAGCCTATTGATTTCACTCTTTGATAATCTGACCTTTCTGTTCAAGTTACCTATTATACCATGAATTATATTGAACCTTTTGATTATCTTGGTTAACCCTGTTTAATGATATTCTGTTTCTTTGATCATCCTATTGATCCCTAAACTAATGTCAATCCTTCAAATTTAGTATTTTGTTATCCCTGATACAGAATTCTTATGAATTGTTCCTTGCGTATCTTTGAATCACTCCTTGAACTTTGTTTCCTTAAAATCTGAACTAAGAATGAGTTTCGACTTGAAAGAGTCCGAATGATTTCAAATGCTTGGTAACGATAAAAATGGATTTTTGAAAACCTACATGTTTTTCCAACTCAAGGTTTTCCAAATGAATTCCTGATGGATTGGATTGGGACGTAAGAGGCTAGTGGGACTAGTCCAGTCATGGTAAGAGGCTAGCGGGGCTAGTCCAATTTAAGGTTGAAATTATGCTGATTGGTACCTTAAAGACCGGAATGGAGGTCGATACGGGCTGATCACCCGTATATAATGAAATGGAAAGATAAAGTGATCCAATCAAGGGTTCTAAGTGATTATTTAAAAAGGGAACTGAAACTTTGTTCAGTAAATTGATTTTTGAAAATGAAAATGGTTTATTGCTTTGAAAAGAGTTGATTATGTCATTGTAGAGCTTAAAGCTCGAGAACCCTGATTCTTGAAATTGTTGATCATATGATTAATTCTATATCTTGGAATACTGTTGCTTTCCTCTATCGAAAGATCTATTTTGATCCTATAATGATTTGTGATGAATGTCGGCTTTCGTCCTGCTTTGAGCCTTGTTCCTTGAAAGCCCCATATTATTCTTCAGAAACCTTTCCTTAACCCAAAAAGATGGAAATCTGCCACCTAGAATAATTAACGTAGAATGCCCTAGTTTGATAAAGCATATTGTGATTTGATATTGTAGAACTGCTATTCAGTTACTTGCTGAGTTTTATACTCATTTGTTTTATCTTAATCTAACCATGGCAGTTAAGCAAGAAGATGGCCAGGCTTAGGCGCACTGCTCGTAAGAGCGTACCTGGTGGTTCCTACCGTGTTGAGGGCTTCCGGTTGCCAGAGCAGGTAGTGGTATTTATGAGTGAGCTCGCACCTAGAAAGAAGTGCATAGAGATATATTGGGTTATCTGTCGATTCCCAACCGGAATCGATATTGTTTATTTAATAATATTTTGGGTTTGTAAGTTATATGATTGTGATTGGTAGTTGTAATCTTGTCTCATACTTTATCCTATTGATCCTGTTAGTAGTTAATCGGGGTTTATGCATATTTAATTAATAGATTAGAGGTGTGTCAGTCCTCATTTCCTAACCCCGAGATTGAGGGCGTCACAGTAGCTGTCTTTAGGAAAGTTTTCCAATTTTATAACAGTTCTTTATCTCAACCGGGCTGGGTTTTAATCCGTCAATGACCCAAAGTTCCCCATATTTTTGATAGCAACTCTATAGTTGAGAATAACCCTAAGTGGAGAGACGAGTTTGTTAGGCTGGCCTGGGCTGAGGGTGATTGGGCCACACTCTTCCGTAGGCCCTTTTGCAAAGTGTCAGATGGTAGTCCTGGTAGCATCAGGTTAACTGATTAGGAGGAGGTGGCCTATCAAGTCCTCATTTCAGATGACGGAAAAACAGACACTTGGACCCTTTTAGAGGAGTTCTCGTTGAAGAAAGTTGGTCTCTCTCAGGCCAGTGATAAGGGTAAATTTATCTGCGCAACTATTTCTTTCCTCCCTTTATTGCAACTTTGTCATTTCCAGAGTTTTAATACTTCTCTTATCTTTCTTTCAGCTTGCGAGGCCATTAACAATATCAAGAGGCCTAAGGAGGGGGAATCTGGCCGCCAGAAGAGGGCCAAGCTGAACAGAGACCCCAGGGGCAAGCCTGATGCTCCCACCTTCCTTAGGCCCCACGTCCCTGTTGTGGAGCTGGGGGATGATGTGGATCCTCCACTTAAGGCACCCTCCTTTAGGCCTAACTGGGGCTTTAGGAGAAGTGATACGGTGGTTGGATCCACCAAACATGCCAAGGACTGGTCGTACCATTCCATCACTCCCCACGACTTCACTGACATTGTCACGGGGAGTGACAATGAGACCATTGAACTTTTGGGTTCTCAAGCCCAAGCTTCGGTAACATCCCTTTCTCTTCTCCTTAAATTCCAACTTTTTCCTATATTTATGAACTTGTATTAACTCACGTTTCTTTGTGCAGAGCAACACTTACTTCCAGGAGGCCCTTCATCAGCCTAGGTCCTGGAAAGGGAACTCAGACGAGTTTGAGAGGGAGATGAAGAAGTGGAAGGAGAGAGTTGAGGTCCTGGAGAAGAAGCTGGATACGAAGAAGGAGGAGTTGTCTAAGGCTCATTCCGAGCTGGTGAAACTTAGGAGCGATAAGGAAACCATCATTGATGATTACATGGATTCCGATAAATTCAAGAATCTCATGGAAATTCATGATGAGGGTCTTTATTCCCTACAGTTTACCCAGGGATGGGATGCGGCCGTGAAGGCGGTTTCAGAGAGGCATCCTGGCTTAGTTGATCCTAAGGACTTTATAAGTCCTGAGCAGCTAGAGACAGAAGATAGCTTGGATGCCCTCTTTAACTCTCCTCAGCCGGATGATCGCATCTTGGATCCTAGCACTGCCTCTCCTCCTGCTTCTCCCGCGAAGGATGCTGAGAAGGAAGGTGCCGAGAAGGAACAGGGGAAGGAGGGCTCGCACATGGAGGAATAGTGTTTCTAGTTTGTTATTTTTATTCATAACTTATTGTTGAACTTGTTTGTATTCGGAACTTGTTACCCTTCGGGGTTTATTTATGCTGCTTTCTTCTTCATACCCTTCTCCTTTAATTTTTCAGCACTTATTATGCTTTTAAAGAGAATGTTCAATAACTTGAACTACTTGGTCCTTTGAGTTGTGCAACAGGCACTCCTTAAATGAATTATTGAAGTCTTCTTCTTTTAACGATCAAAGCATGATTTTTGTTAAAATCACACAAGGTATTATCACAACTTAAATATCCAAAGGTTGAAATAATTTCAAACTTATTAATATAAAGTCTGGTTTTCCAAAACCTTACATAGTATGGGTTCGACCCTTAACAATAATGAATCAACAATATAAATCCTACTGGAATTAGAATATAAAATCCTACTCAAGCAAAGCTTCAAGGTGCTTTTCAACCTACTTGTCGTTTTGAAAAGTGAGAGTCGTGCTCAACTGATTTACACATAGTAAACCTTCAGGTTTTGTGTATGCCAAGTTCTCCGGACTTCAAAACCATCCATAGTCTCTAACTTGTAGGATCCCCTTCCTTGAACGCTCTTAACCTTGTATGGCCCTTCCCAGTTTGGGGCAAGCTTTATATTCTGCCCTACTCCAGAGGCTTCCACTTTTCTAAGGACTAAATCTCCTTGCTTGAAGAACCGTTCCTTAACCATTAGGTTGTAATAGAACGAAGCTTTCTTCTGATAGTCCACTATCTTCTGATAGTCCACTATCTTCTGATAGTCCACTTCCGCCTACCCATTGGCTTGCGGGTGAGCTACGGAAGTAAATCGTAACTCAATTTCATTCTCCTCACAATACTTCTTGAATTCCTCATTGTTGAACTGTGTTCCATTGTCAGTGATTAGGATGCGGAGAATTCCATACCGGCACATGATATTTTCCCACAGGAATTGTGCAACCTGCTTAGTTGTGATTTTGGCCAAAGGGTTGGCTTCAATCCACTTAGTAAAATAATCAATGGCTACAATCAGGAACTTTCTTTGTGCCGTGGCCATGAGGAAAGACCCAAGTATATCCATTCCCCACATAACAAAGGGAATGGGTGAGTTGATGGAGGTCAGCATCTCGGGGGGTTGTCTAATGAAAGGTGCATGCTTCTGACAGCGGTCACACTTCTTCACATACTCTTTGGCATCAGCCATCATTTCTGGCCAATAAAAGCCTAAACGGGTTATCTTATGAGCTAGTGCTCTGCCCCCAAGTGTTGCCCACAGATACCTTCATGCACTTCTTCAAAAGCCAAGCGTGCCTCATCGGGTCTGAGACATCTTAAGTAAGGAACTACATAAGATCTTTTATACAAAATCCCATCTATCAAGGAGTATCTTAGTGCTCGAACAGCCAACTTCCGTGCTTCAAGAGCATCATTTGCCAACCAACCGGTTTGAACATGGGTCTTAATGAGATATATCCATGACATCCCCAGACCTATAGGAGCTACAAGCTTAACATCAATGCTCCGTGTCTTCAGAACGCGGAAGTATACACTTCCTGAACTTTCCTCTATCTCAAATGAAGCAAATTTTGATAATGCATCTGCCTTAGCATTTTCCTCCCTTGGAATGTGCTCAACATGACATTCATCGAATTGGGTCATCACAGCCCTTACTAGGCGTACATACTTAGCCATCGTATCATCCCTTTCCTCAAACTCTCCCTTTACCTGGGATATGACCAGCTTCGAGTCTCCACAAACCTTTAAGTTCTTGACTCTAAGTGTCCCTGCTAAGCCAAGGCCAGCTATCAGAGCTTCATATTCTGCCTTATTGTTTGTGGTTGGGAAGTCTAACTTCATAGCATATTCAATCAAGAACCCATCAGGGCTTTGTAAAGCTAACCTTGCTCCACTTGAATTTGTTTTTGATGCTCCATCAAAATGGAGAACCCAATATTCCTTCTCCTTATCATCCTTTTCTTTGTCCCCTTTATCAACTTCCTTGTCTTGAGGTATGGTATCTTCCCCCCCCCCCGACTTCTTGGTTGGGTATGGTACATTCCACCACGAAGTCAGCCAATGCCTGGGCTTTTATTGCCGTTCGTGGCTTATACTTGATATCAAATTCTCCCAACTCTATTGCCCATTTGATCAGCCTCCCACTAGCCTTGGGACTATGAATAATATTTCTCAAGGGCTGATTTGTTAGTACTTCAATCTTATGAGCTTGAAAGTAGGGACACAACTTTCTTGAAGCCATTACCAAGGCTAAGGCAAACTTCTCAATAGTTGAATAATTCTGCTCAGCTCCATGCAGAATCTTGCTAACATAGTATACGGGTTTCTGGATTTTAAGTTCCTCCTTAACCAATACAGCGCTCAAGGCATTCTCTGAAACAACCAGGTACAAGTATAAAACTTCATGTAGAGCTAGCTTGGCCAACAACGGAGCCTGGGCCATATATTTCTTTAATTCCTCGAATGCCTTCTGGCTTTCCTCACTCCATACAAAATCCTTAACCTTCTTTAAGGACTTGAAGAACGACAAGCACTTGTCCCCAGATTTGGAGATGAATCGTCCCAATGTAGCAACCCTTCCAGTGAGCTTTTGAACATCTTTGATAGTTTTTGGTGGCTCCATATCTAGGATTGCCTTTATTTTGTCGGGATTGGCCTCGATTCCTCTCTTGGAGACCATCAATCCCAAATATTTTCCAGACCCCACTCCGAAAGCACATTTTGCAGGATTTAACATCATCTTGTGGTATCTCAGGACCTCAAAAACTTCCCTCAAATGGGTTATATGGTCAGTCTTCACTAGACTCTTGAATAACATGTCGTCAACATAAACTTCCATGGTCTTGCCAATAAGATCCTTAAATATTTTATTTACCAACCTTTGATAGGTGGCTCCTGCATTCTTGAGACCAAATGCCATAACAAGATAACAATAAACACCAAAGTCAGTGATACATGTTACCTTTGGAATATCGTCCTTGTGCATCTTGATCTAATTATATCCACTAAATCCATCCATGAAGCTCAACATCTCATGTCCAGCAGTGGCATCTATCAATGTATCTATCCTTGGCAATGGAAAATAATCTTTTCGGCATGCATCATTTAGATCAGTGAAGTCTACGCACATTCTCCACTTTCCATTGGCATTCTTCACCATTACAGGGTTTGCTAACCATTCCGGAAATTGTATCTCCTCAATGAAACCAGCCTCTAAGAGTTTCTCTACTTCCTGCTTTATAGCTTCTTGCCTCTCTGGATCAAAACTTCTTTTCTTTTGCTTTACTGTCTTCGGATTCGGATCCATGTTCAGCTTGTGAGTAATCAGTTCCGGGTCTATGCCTGGCATATCAGCTGCCGACCATGCACACACATCACTATTTTCTTGTAAAAACTTCACCAACTTCCCTCTAAGGGGCTCCCCTAGTGTTGCTCCAACGAAAGTTACTTTCTCAGGGTCCTCGGGGGTAAAGGAACCGAAACCAAGTCTTCTGCCGGCTTCCCTCTTTTCTCATCATTCCCTCGGATATCCAGATCTTCGATAGGCAGAACCTGCCCCCCGACTCCATCTGCCCTTAGTGAGGCCACATAACAACTTCTAGCCATCTTTTGATCTCCCCTCTCTTCTCCAATCCCATTCCGGGCGGGAAACTTCATAACTGAATGATAGGAAGAAGGGACTGCCTTGAAGGCGTGTATCCCCGTTCTTCCCATGATAACGTTGTAAGTTGAACTAGCCTTTACCACCACAAAGTCCAACATCTATGTTGATTGCCTTGGTTCCTAGCCAATAGTTGTTGGAAACTTGATTATTCCTTCCACGGGGCACTCTACTCCCGCAAATCCATATATCGGCATTTCTGTTGGGGTCAATTGGGGGTCATTATAACCCATCCGTAAAAAGGTGTCATGGAGCAAGATATTAAAATAATTTAATATGAAACATTGATTATATCACTAATATATATATATATTGTTATGGATCAAAAACTAAGGTATAATAATGGTTGTGTTTATTACTAGGGAACGTGAGTTTCGAGGCTCGATTTGACTGCTCTTGTGTTTCATGACTCGATCTGCATTACAAGATGCCTACGTATCTTGCTATATGCCAAGGATCAAGTCAAACAATGTAGTTCTGATTGGAGGGGGTGAGACTCCTTATATAGACGTTGGGAGTACTTGAATTACCCTTGGGTTAGGAGACTTGGTGGGCAAGTCTCTGAATTAGAATGAACTTTGGAGTCCTAAAAAGTAGGAAGCTGATTCCTTATCCCATGAGGTTCCTTGGAGGCCAATCTACAAGTATTTATATCCCCACTAGGACTCATTTTAATAGCTATTTTACTCCCTTATTAATTAATTACGAAATTAATTAATATTCAGAGTTTAAGGCCTTGTTAGTTGGGCTTCATTACTGGACCATATCAGACCTACTTACTTCGACATTAACTATTTATCTAGGATATATTTAGGCCCATATCACATATATTTTCATCCATACAGTTGGATCGTTGAAAAATATTTTTAAAATAATCGAAACACTAATTCAAGATTCAACACTAGTTAGCTGTACTAGTCAAACTGATGCTTGACAGTTAAAATGTCAAATCAAATAAAATTATTTTGATATGAAATTTTGGTTATATCACTAATATATATATCTATTGACATCCATACAGATGGATCGTTGAAAAATATTTTTAAAATAATTGAAACACTAATTCAAGATTCAACACTAGTTAGCTGTACTAGTCAAACTGATGCTTGACTGTTAAAATATCAAACAAAATAAAATTATTTTGATATGAAATTTTGGTTATATCACTAATATATATATATATATATTGACATCCATCTGGTTGGATCGTTGAAAAATAATTTTAAAATAATCGAAACACTAATTCAAGATTCAACACTAGTTAGTTGTACTAGTCATACTTCTGCTTGACTGTTAAAATGTCAAACCAAATAAAATTATTTTGATATGAAATTTTTGTTATATCACTAATATATATATATATATATTGACATCCATATGGTTGGATCGTTGAAAAATATTTTTAAAATAATCGAAACACTAATTCAAGATTCAATATTAGTTATCTGTACTAGTCAAACTAATACTTGACTGTTAAAATGTCAAACCAAATAAAATTATTTTGATATGAAATTTTGGTTATATCACTAATATATATATCTATTGACATCCATACGGTTGGATCCTTGAAAAATATTTTTAAAATAATCGAAACACTAATTCAAGATTCAACACTAGTTAGTTGTACTAGTCAAACTTATGCTTGACTGTTAAAATGTCAAAGCAAATAAAATTATTTTGATATGAAGTTTTGGTTATATCACTAATATATATATATATATATATATATATATTGACATCCATATGGTTGGATCGTTGAAAAATATTTTTAAAATAATCGAAATATTAATTCAAGATTCAACATTAGTTAGCTGTACTAGTCAAACTCATACTTGACTGTTAAAATGTCAAACCAAATAAAATTATTTTGATATGAAATTTTGGTTATATAACTAATATATATATATATATATCTATTGACATCCATATGGATGGATCGTTGAAAAATATTTTTAAAATAATCGAAACACTAATTCAAAATTCAACACTAGTTAGCTGTACAAGTCAAACTGATGCTTGACTGTTAAAATGTCAAACCAAATAAAATTATTTTGATATAAAATTTTGGTTATATCATTAATATATATATCTATTAATATCCATATGGTTTGTTCATTGAAAACTATTTTTAAAATAATCGAAACACTAATTCAAGATTCAACACTAGTTAGCTGTACTAGTCAAACTGATGCTTGACTGTTAAAATGTAAAACCAAATAAAATTATTTTGATATGAAATTTTGGTTATATCACTAATATATATATATATATTGACATCCATATGGTTGGATCGTTGAAAAATATTTTTAAAATAATCGAAACACTAATTCAAAATTCAACATTAGTTATCAGTACTAGTCAAACTAATACTTGCCTGTTAAAATGTCAAACCAAATAAAATTATTTTGATATGAAATTTTGGTTATATCACTGATATATATATATCTATTAACATCCATATGGTTTGTTCTTTGAAAACTATTTTTAAAATAATCGAAATACTAATTCAAGATTCAACACTAGTTAGCTGTAATAGTCAAACTGATGCTTGACTATTAAAATGTCAAACCAAATAAAATTATTTTGATATGAAATGTTGGTTATATCACTAATATATATCTCTATTGACATCCATACAGATGGATCGTTGAAAAATATTTTTAAAATAATCGAAACACTAATTCAAGATTCAACACTAGTTAGCTGTACTAGTGAAACTGATGCTTGACTGTTAAAATATCAAACTAAATAAAATTATTTTGATATGAAATTTTGGTTATATCACTAATATATATATCTATTGACATCCATATGGTTGGATCGTTGAAAAATATTTTTAAAATAATCGAAACACTAATTCAAGATTCAACACTAGTTAGCTGTACTAGTCAAAGTTCTGCATTACTGTTAAAATGTCAAACCGAATAAAATTATTTTCATATGAAATTTTGGTTATATCACTAGTATATATATATATATATATATATATATATATATATATATATATATATATTGACATCCATATGGTTGGATCGTTGAAAAATATTTTTAAAATAATCGAAACACTAATTCAAGATTCAACATTTGTTAGCTGTACTAGTGAAACTGATGCTTGACTGTTAAAATGACAAACCAAATAAAATTATTTTGATATGAAATTTTGGTTATATCACTAATATATATATCTATTGACATCCATACGATTGGATCGTTGAAAAATATTTTTAAAATAATCGAAACACTAATTCAAGATTCAACACTAGTTAGCTGTACTAGTCAAACTTATGCTTGACTGTTAAAATGTCAAACCAAATAAAATTATTTTGATATGAAATTTTGGTTATATCACTAATATATATATATATATATATATATTGACATCCATATGGTTGGATCGTTGAAAAATATTTTTAAAATAATCGAAATACTAATTCAAGATTCAACATTAGTTAGCTGTACTAGTCAAACTCATACTTGACTGTTAAAATGTCAAACCAAATAAAATTATTTTGATATGAAATTTTGGTAATATCACTAATATATATATCTGTTGACATCCATATGGATTGATCGTTGAAAAATATTTTTAAAATAATCGAAACACTAATTCAAAATTCAACACTAGTTAGCTGTACTTGTCAAACTGATGCTTGACTGTTAAAATGTCAAACCAAATAAAATTATTTTGATATGAAATTTTGGGTATATCATTAATATATATATCTATTAATATCCATATGATTTTTTCGTTGAAAACTATTTTTAAAATAATCGAAACACTAATTCAAGATTCAACACTAATTAGTTGTACTAGTCAACCTGTACTAGTCAAACTAATGTTTGACTGTTAAAATGTAAAACAAAATAAAATTATTTTGATATGAAATTTTGGTTATATCACTAATATATATATATATTGACATCCATATGGTTGGATCGTTGAAAAATATTTTTAAAATAATCGAAACACTAATTCAAAATTCAACTTAGTTAGCAGTACTAGTCAAACTAATACTTGACTGTTAAAATGTTAAACCAAATAAAATTATTTTGATATGAAATTTTGGTTATATCACTAATATATATATATCTATTAACATCCATATGGTTTTTTCTTTGAAAACTATTTTTAAAATAATCGAAATACTAATTCAAAATTCAACACTAGTTAGCTGTACTAGTCAAACTGATGCTTGACTGTTAAAATGTCAAACCAAATAAAATTATTTTGATATGAAATTTTGGTAATATCACTAATATATATATCTATTGACATCCATACAGATGTATCGTTGAAAAATATTTTTAAAATAATCGAAACACTAATTCAAGATTCAACACTAGTTAGCTGTACTAGTCAAACTGATGCTTGACTGTTAAAATGTAAAACCAAATAAAATTATTTTGATATGAAATTTTGGTTATATCATTAATATATATATCTATTAATATCCATATGGTTTGTTCATTGAAAACTATTTTTAAAATAATCGAAACACTAATTCAAGATTCAACACTAGTTAGCTGTACTAGTCAAACTGATGCTTGACTGTTAAAATATCAAACCAAATAAAATTATTTTGATATAAAATTTTGGTTATATCACGAATATATATATATATATATATATATATATTGACATCCATATGGTTGTATCATTGAAAAATATTTTTAAAATAATCGAAACACGAATTCAAGATTCAACACTAGTTAGTTGTACTAGTCAAACTTATGCTTGACTGTTAATATGTCAAACCAAATAAAATTATTTTGATATGAAATATTGGTTATATCACTAATATATATATATATCTATTGACATCCATATGGTTGGATCGTTGAAAAATATTTTTAAAATAATCGAAATACTAATTCAAGATTCAACATTAGTTAGCTGTACTAGTCAAACTCATACTTGACTGTTAAAATGTCAAACCAAATAAAATTAATATGATATGAAATTTTGGTTATATCACTGATATATTTATATATATATATATATATATATATCTATTGACATCCATATGTATGGATCGTTGAAAAATATTTTTAAAATAATCGAAACACTATTTCAAAATTCAACACTAGTTAGCTGTACTAGTCAAACTGATGTTTGACTGTTAAGATGTCAAACCAAATAAAATTATTTTGATCTGAAATTTTGGTTATATCACTAATATATATCTATTGACATCAATATGGTTTGTTCGTTGTAAACTATTTTTAAAATAATCGAAACACTAATTCAAGATTCAACACTAGTTACTTGTACTAGTCAAATTGATGCTTGACTGTTAAAATGTCAAACCAAATAAAATTATTTTCATATGAAATTTTGGTTATATCACTAATATATATATATATATATATATATATATCTATTGACATCCATACGGTTGGATCGTTGAAAAATATTTTTAAAATAATCGAAACACTAACTCAAGATTCAACATTAGTTAGCAGTACTAGTCAAACTGAAACTTTACTGTTAAAATGTCAAACCAAATAAAATTATTTTGATATAAACTTTTGGTTATATCACTAATATATATATATAATAACATCCATACGGTTGGATCATTTAAAAATATTTTTAAAATAATCATAACACTAATTCAAGATTCAACACTAGTTACCTGTACTAGTCAAATTGATGCTTGGCTGTTAAAATGTCAAACCAAATAAAATTATTTGATATGAAATTTTGGTTATATCACTAATATATATCTATTGACATCCATAAGGTTGGATCGTTGAAAAATATTTTTATAATAATTGAAATACTAGTGAGCTGTACCAGTCAACCTGATGCTTGACTGTTAAAATGTCAAACCAAATAAAATTATTTTGATATGAAATTTTGGTTATATCACTAATATATATATCTATTGACATCCAAACGGTTGGATCGTTGAAAAATATTTTTATAATAATCGAAACACTAGTTAGCTGTACTTGTAACGACCGCGAATTTTGCGTCGTAATTAAGAAAGTAAAGTGCGTGTTATGTGATGAGATTATAATTACGTGATTAAGTGGTAATTATTTGTCATATCTGAGGAGCGTGGATAAAAACGTTCCAATTTAAAGAGTCAGCTTAGAAGTCAAGCTGTGGTTTCGGGCCGTCAGGTAGAACGGAACCCGTCTTAATATGGAAATTAAATAATATAAAATGTGAATTATATGTGAAGTGAATGAATAAAGTATTTCGTCTTAAGAGACGTGTTAATTGGCAAAGGTAATGAGAAGCGTATTCGAAACGCTGAGCGTCGGGCCGTCAGGCTGAACGTGACCCGGTACGCGTAAAAGAGGATAAAGATTTAAGAGTGATATATTTTATAATCAGACCTGAGTCGTTATATGATCATATATGTGTGATTGCTTGCCTGTGTGATTGACTGTGTGCTCTGTGACATTTTTTTTGGATTAAAAGGAATTACTTGATTTAAATAAGGGTTTATTTAACCTTCGTGCATTTTTATAAAATCATCTGAGATGGATAAAAACATGAGATTTGTTCTGTTATCTTCGTAGAGGTCTTAAAGACTTTTTAAAAATGATAAGTGAATTTAATTGTGGATCTTTGCATTTTTAAATTAATTTTATGTGGAAAATGTATTTATTAAAGCGAGTTTGCAAAATTCATATAAAATCAACCGTTCGCTCAAAAATTCATTATGAGTAATGGTAGGAAAGCTAATTTCGAGATCTACGTGATAAAGATTTTTATTCAAAGCAATTTCATCGTTCCGAGAGAAGCCTTTGTAGATTAATTCTAATTTCTTTTTAGGATAAAAAGAGAGTCAAATTAAGCAATAACCAAATTACCATATTACCCTCCCTTGGTAATATAAAATCACCCCACCTCCTTCTCTTTTCTTTTCTTCCCGAGCCCTCCTCTTCATTCTCTCTTTCTCTCATTTCTTTTCTCTCTCTCTCAGGTTTTTCTCTCCCTCTCGGTACTCTCTCTTTCTTCACTCTCTTTCACTTGTTCTTCACTCATTTTCGGGTATAGAACCCTAATTGTGTGAGAAATAGAGATATCCACTTGTATTCATTCATGCATGTTGCCATTTTAAAGTTTTTGGGAAAGATCAAAGTTGAGTTTGGTGATTTTTGAGTTCGGCTTTCATGAAAATAAAAAGGGGTCTTGGTGGTTGATGGTTGGAAACCCCCGAATGGGGGCACCACTGAGATGCCACCGCCACCGGTGATGAACTCCGGTGAACCGGTGGTGAGCTATGATGCTTTGACTGAGCTCTAATAATTCAAAAACTTGGTTTCGAGTGTTGCATGTTTGTTTTTTTAGAGAATCCGAATGTTGATCTTGGTTTAAAAATGTTGTTACACTCAAATGATTTGATGAATGTTTATAGTATCGATTTGAATTAGGATTTGATTGTGATTTGAAGGTGTGTATGTTAAATATGATTGCATGTTGAGTTGTGGTTCGAGAATTTGTTATAAAGTTTCGGTTTTAAAGAATGAGTGTTCAAATTATTATTGATCAAGTACTTTTGGTTTAGATTAAACTCAATTCTTGATTTTTGAACTTGCATGTTGGTTTTTGCTAGTTGCATGGCATTTTGTTGAAAAAGGCCGAATGGCCATTATAATTTTAAAGAAATCAAGTTGATTGTGGTTGATTGTATGATTTAATGATTTGATGTTAAGAAATAGGATGATTTGTGATTCAAGGAGTAAGAATATCAAGTTGCATATCTTGTTTTTGAAAAAGGCCGAATGGACTTAATCTTTAAAGTTGTTTGATTTAAGTAAACTTGATTAAAGTAATAATGGATTGTTATTAGCTTGAAAAAGGAATGAAATTATTGATGCATGCTAAGTTAGGTTCGAATTTTTATGTTAATAAGAAAGGGAATTGATTTTTGTGAGATGATCTTGGTAAACGCTAAGTATGAATAGCCTAAAAGTGATTGCATGTTAGTTTTACAAAGGATCAAGATGTGCATGTCAATGGTTTGTCCTTGAGATGTGAATTTGAGTTATTGCCGAATGAAATTGAATTAAAATAGATTAATTTGATGAATGAATGGATGTATGTTGTAATTTAGAGAAAAAAAAAATCAATTGTGTTTAAGGAACTGAGTTGGCTTACGTGGTAAAGATAAAGTGTTTGATATCGTGCTAAGTTGAAATTGAATTGCATGTGAGCATGTATGTAGTATTATGGTTCGAATTTTTATGAATGCAAGAAAGAAGAGTGGTTCTTTAAAGGTTGTTAAACGAGATACTTGTTTATATGAATTAAAGTGAATATTTGATTGGTTCTATGGTAGGTATTTGCAATAAGGCCGAATAGGCCATAAGAAATAAAGGTCAAAACTTGATTTTGGTAATTGAAAGAATGATTGAGTGTTATATGTGAAAATCTTTGATTTTGCTTGATTGGTTCGAATTAAGGAATAAAAGAAAAGGGAATTAAGTCGATTGATATAAGTGATAGTATGCACATAAATGTTTTGTTGTGAATGGGTCTAGTACTCGTAAAAGAGTGGTGTTAGTGTGATTTGAGAAATAGCCTAGGTCAAGCGAGTACGCTTTGATTGCTAGGTATATAAGGATATGAAAACTAAGAGAAAGAATTGTGCTATGTGCTATGTGCTGTGTGCTTATCTGTATAAGCTATATTCGTATGCTCGAGTTAAAGATATAATCGAGTTATTGTATAGAGAGATCGTTCCGGGAACGAGAGTTGGGAATCTAATTAAGGTTTTGGTTTTTATTGTAGATTCAGAGCGTGAGGGCATTCGGGCTAGGAAAGGGAAAAGTATACTAGGTGGCAGTAGTTCAACCCTCAGGAAAGCAATTTCAGGCAAGTAACTCTGATTACTTGTATAAATGATTATAAAGGAAATGTTGTTCATACCATGTAGAGTATTGAACTGTTAAAGTATAAAACCCTTGCTTTATGAAACCCTGATATTGATTTGAAGTACCCTTTGTTCTTGATAACCTGTTATTGATAATCCTATTAATTTCACCCTTTGATAATCTGCCTTTCTGTTCAATTTTCCTATAATGCCATGGTCATATTGAACCTTTAATTATCTTGGATAACTCTGTTAATGATACCATGTTTCTCTTGATCGCACTAATGATCCCTAAGTTATTACTGATCCTTCAAATTTAATGCCTTATTATCCTTGATACAGAATTCTTGAGAATTGTTCCTTGCGTATCTTTGATTCACTCCCTGAACTTTGTTTCTTTAAAATCTGAATTAAGAATGAGTTTCGACTTGAAAGAGTCCGAATGATTTCAAAGGCTTGGTAATGATAAAATGAATTTTAGAAAACCTATTGTTTTCCAACTCAAGGTTTTCCAAATGAATTTCTGATGGATTGGATTGAGACGTAAGAGGCTAGTGGGACTAGTCCAGTCATGGTAAGAGGCTAGTAGAACTAGTCCAATTTAAGGCTGAAATTATGCCGAATGGTACCTTAAAGACCGGAATGGAGGTCGATACGGGCTGATCACCCGTATATAATGAAATGGAAAGATAAGTGATCCAATCAAGGGTTCTAAATGACTATTTAAAAAGGGAACTGAAACTTTTATTCAGTAAATTGATTTCTGGAAATGAAAATGTTTTATACTGTTTTGAAAAGAGCTGATTATGTTATTATGGAGCTTAAGGCTCAGAACCCTGATTCCTGAAATTGTTGATCATATGAATGATTCTATATCTTGAAATACTGTTGCTTTCCTCTACCGTAAGATCTATTTTGATCCTATAATGATTTGTGTTGAATGTCGGCTTTCATCCTGTTTCGAGCCTTGATTCTTGAAAGCCCAACTATTCTTCGGATACCTTTCCTTATCCCAAAGAAAACAAAAATGAATATATGGAAATCTGCCACCTAGATTAGCTAAAATAGAATGCCCTAGTTTGTTCAAAGTATATTGAGAATTGTTATTGTAGAACTGCTATATAGTTACTTGCTGAGTTTTATACTCATTGTTTTGTCTTAATCTAACCATGACAGTTAAGCTAGAAGATGGCCAGACTTAGGCGCACTGCTCGTAAGAGCGTACCTGGTGGTCCCTATCGTGTTGAGGGCTTCCAGTTGCCAGAGCAGGTAGTACAGGTTATGAGTGAGCTCGCGCCTAGAAAGTGGTGTTTAAAGATTCAATGGATTATCTGTCGGTTCCCAGCCGGAATCGATATTGATCATTTAATAATATTTTGGGTTTGTAAGTTATATTCTTTGATTGGTAGTTGTAATCTTGTCTCATACTTTATCCTGTTGATCATGTTAGTAGCTAATCGGGGTTTATGCATATTTTATTATAAGAATAGAGGAGTGTGAGTCCTCATTTCCTAACCCCGAGATTGAGGGCGTCACAAGTTGGTATCAGAGCTACAGGATCTAGTCCCTGAGACAAGTTAGGTTTTAAAAAGGGGTATTTTGGGAATATATCTATATCGCGAGAGAGTTCGACTCATGTAGAGTTGAGTTAGACTATTAGGTATAGTCTAAGGAAAGTGTTTGATTGGTAAACCAGAAACTAGAGTTAGGGTGTGAGTTAGCTGGAAGCTTTATTTGACCCTAACATTGTTTCTTGGTTGCTGTTTTATGTTTTCTCTCAGGATCCTAGTAGTGGTAGTGACTCAGACTCAGAGATTAGCTTGACTGGTACGCCTGTGGACCCTATTCCACCCTCTCCAGAGGAGCCTGTATATGTTAGTTCAGACCTAGAGGAGGACCCTTCTGAGAGTAGTGAGATCCCTATGCAGATTTCACCCTTGAGGCCTGATTCAGAGATCCCTGCCCCTGAGCCAGAGTCGAAAATGCCTAAGACTGTTCCTGTCAGTATTGGTGGCAAGTTAGCCCAGGACCGAGACTTTCTGTACTCCCGCATTCCTGAGTTAGGAGCTTTGGTGGATAGACTAGCCAGGGAGTCTAGGCAGTGTGCTTCTGTTATGGATGATGAGTGGCGAGTTCGAGTGAAGATGGTGGAGCAGGTTGCCAGGAAGAGATTGGATGAGGGACCATTCACTAGTGATGCTGATGCTAAGGCCCGGAGGCTGCATAAGATCATTCGCTGGATGTTGGTTGTGTTGAGAGAGATCCTAGATGATTAGACGGGACTGTTGGTTGAGCCCGTAGATTGTTGTTGTTGTTTTCAGCGCCGGTAGGCTTTGGGATACTTGGTCAGATGCCGGGATCCCTTTTTCATTTATCTTATTGTATTTCAGTTAGCGCAGTAGTAGTAGTAGTTGGAAGTTAGGGGTAGATAGGGAGATGTTTTCCAGTTTTTCCTCTGTTTAACCCTGCTATTTATTGTACCTTGTTTCAGAACCTTAAAATCCAGAATATTTCCTATATAACCTCTGAATAAATAAATCTATTATCTTGTTTTCCTTTGTGCACCTTGATTATTTCATGAACTGTTCTCAATGCCGTGTTTTAAATACAACCATGTTTTCGTACAACCATGTCCAAAGATCGTAAAACCCTATTCCGTGCCATGATAAAACAACACCGATATGAGAATTATGTAGTAATAGGATTGCATGTGCAAATTGGATAAAACTTAAAACCCACAAAAGAGATTTCATAAAAATTGTTGTTATATATATGCCATGCTATCGTATTGCTAAATAATTGCTCAATCAGGTTTGTAAGAAATGGCCAACTCACCAGATCACCAAGAAGAAGAAATTCCCACCCAAGACCCAGAAATAAACCCAGAAACCACTTTGATGAGCAGACTTGCTCAGCTTTTGCAACAACCTGTGGCCCCAAAAGTTGGAAATTTCAAGCACTTTGCCAGATCCGATTAAAGCACATTCGTGGTTGAGAGAGATGGAAAAAGCTTTTGAGTTAGCCGAAGTTAAGGACGATAAGAAAGCTCAGTACGCAAGTTATTATTTGAGGGATGAAGCAAGTTTCCGGTGGGAGTCTTCTAAGGCGTTGTTGGAAGGCAAAGACTTATCTTGGGAGAAGTTCACTGAGATGTTTCCGGAAAAATATTTGCCAAGTTATATGCAAGATCAGTTGGAGATGAAATTTTTGGATCTTAGATAGGAGGAAATGTCGGTAGCAGAATATGAGGTGAAGTTTTCGGAGTTGGCAAGGTTCGTGCCAGAGTACGTGTATACTGAAGCAAAGAAGGCTAAGAGGTTCCAGCAGGGACTTAAGCCGTGGATTAGGAGTCAAATAGCAATGTTGGAGATCAAGAACTATGCTGCTTTGGTTCAGAAGGCAATGATAGTGGAAGGTGAACGGAAAGCTGCTCAAAGAGAAAATGAAGGAAGAAAGAGGAAGTTTGAAAGCTCTGAGCAAGAGCAAGGAAGTTCAAAGTTCAGAAGAAAGTTTGAGAAGAATGGTGGAGGTCAGAACAAAAAGTTCCAGAAGTTTAGACCTGGGAATGGAGCTCCGAAGAACCGTTTCCAGAAAGCTGGACAACCGGGAAAGGATAGCAGGCCCCAGATGCAAGAATGCAGGAACTGTGGAAAGAGACACCCGGGGAGGTGTAATAAACTGGATATAACATGTTTTAAGTGCAACCAGAAGGGGCATTATTCTTCAGAATGTTCAAATGAAGTAAGGAAGCCTGATTTGGCTTGTTTCAAGTGTGGCAAGGTAGGCCATATGGCTAGAAATTGCAAGGAGCCTGTGTAGAAGGCTAATGTTCTCAGAATTGTTGGACCGCCGTCTCTCCCAGCATCATCAGCTCAACCCAGAGCTAGGACCTTTAACATGTCAATGAAAGATGCGGTGCAAGATGTGGATGTGGTAGCAGGTATGCTTGTTATAAACTCAATAGAAGTAAAAGTTTTGATGGATTCTGGAGCAACCAGATCTTTTATTTCTGAAAGCATTCTTGATAAGTTAAATTGTGTTACGTACCCTCTAGAGCCTAAGTTGATTATAGAGGTAGCTAATCAAGAGAAAGTTGTTGTTAATAAGATTTGTCCCGACTGTGATGTGTCTATAGAAGGTCGGCACTTTTCTGCTGACTTAATCCCTTTTAAGTTAGGAGAATTTGAAGTTATTCTAGGAATGGATTGGTTGTCAAACCACGAGGCGCAAATAGAGTGTAAAAGTAAGAAAGTGAAGTTAAAAACCAAGGATGGTAAGGAAGTGATATTTAAAGGAAAGAGAAGAAATTTCTAACGGTTATTGAGGCGAGAAGATTAATGCGTCAAGGATGCGAAGTTTATTTGGCTCATGTCGTGGACGTGGAGAAAGAATCTGTAAGGATCGACGATATTCCGGTAGTAAGAGATTTTCCGGACGTGTTTCCTGATGAATTGCCAGGACTACCTCCAGACAGAGAGATCGAGTTTATGATTTAATTGGCTCCTGGTACGGAACCAGTGTCGAAAGCTCCCTATCGCATGACGCCGGTTGAAATGAAGGAATTGGCAGCTCAGT
Source organism: Apium graveolens (assembly GCF_009905375.1). NCBI lineage: Eukaryota > Viridiplantae > Streptophyta > Magnoliopsida > Apiales > Apiaceae > Apium > Apium graveolens. The sequence goes on along the minus strand of NC_133653.1, from coordinate 88,544,839 downwards.
TGCAAGAGTTGTTGGATAAAGGAGTAATCCGACCGAGTGTATTCCCGTGGGGCGCACCGGTGTTGTTTATAAAGAAGAAGGATGGAAGTATGCGATTATGTATCGATTACCGTGAACTGAATAAGTTGACAATCAAGAATAAGTACCCTCTACCGCGGATCGATGACTTGTTTGACCAATTGAAAGGAGCTTCGTGTTTCTCAAAGATTGATTTAAGATCTGGGTATCATCAATTAAAGATCAAAGCGGAAGATATACCCAAGACAACGTTCCGAACGAGATACGGACACTATGAGTTTTTGGTGATGGCATTTGGCTTGACGAATGCGCCAGCTGCATTTATGGATCTTAGGAACAGAGTGTTCAAGCAGTATTTGGACAAGTTCGTGATTGTGTTTATTGACGATATACTAATTTATTCCGAATCAGAGGAAGATCATAAGGAGCATTTGAGGATTTCCTTGGAAATTCTGTGAAAAGAGAAGCTGTATGCAAAGTTTTCAAAGTGTGAATTTTGGCTAAAAGAAGTGCAATTTCTTGGTCATGTAGTTAATAAAGAAGGAATTAAAGTGGATCCAGCCAAGATTGAAGTTGTGATGAATTGGGAAAGACCCAAGACTCCGACGGAAGTCAGAAGTTTTCTGGGATTAGCCGGATACTATAGAAGATTTGTGCAAGATTTCTCAAAGATTGTCGTTCCATTGACAAAATTGACGAGGAAGAATGAGAAGTTTGTTTGGACAGAAAAGTGTGAGGAAAGTTTCCAAGAGTTAAAGAAGAGGTTGGTAACCGCCCCTGTGTTAGTATTACCAGATGATAAAGGTGAATTTATGATATTCAGTGATGCTTCCTATAAAGGACTTGGATGCGTGTTAATGCAACACGGGAAGGTAATAGCATACGCGTCAAGGCAACTCAAACCGCATGAGCAAAAGTATCCAACGCACGATTTGGAATTGGCAGCAATAGTATTTGCCCTTAAGATTTGGAGGCATTATTTGTACGGAGAAAAGTGCGAGATTTATACAGATCATAAGAGCTTAAAGTATATCTTTACTCAGAAAGAACTAAATATGCGACAAAGAAGGTGGTTGGAATTAATCAAAGATTATGATTGTGCGATAAACTATCATCCTGGAAAGGCAAATGTGGTAGCTGATGCTTTAAGTCGAAAGGAAAAGTTGAATATGTTAACGTCATCAGAAGAATTAATCAAGGACTTTGAAAAGATGGAGATAGTGGTGCAGACTCCAGAATGTGGAGGTGAAGCCATTTATGCAATACGGTTTCAACCTGAAATTTTGGAAAAGATTAGATGCTGTCAAGAGCAAGTGATGAATCGTGAACGGAATAAGTTGACGGGAGAAGAAATTAAAGCTCAAAAGGATGGAAAAGGGATATATCGTGTTAACTCACGTATTTGGATACCTGATGTTGTGGAGCTAAAGCACGAGATTTTGCAAGAAGCGCATAACTCGAGATTTTCAATTCACCCTGGGAGTACGAAGATGTACCAGGATTTGAAAGAAAATTTTTGGTGGCCAAACATGAAAAAGGAAATTGCGGAATGGATAAGCAAATGTTACACGTGCCAAAGAGTTAAAGCGGAACATCAAAGGCCAAGTGGATTGCTTCAGCCACTGGACATACCCGAATGGAAATGGGAACATATCGCAATGGATTTCGTGGTGGGATTACCTAAAACCAAGTCTAATCATGATGCGATTTGGGTGGTAATTGATCGACTGATAAAGTCAGCACATTTCTTGCCGATAAATGAAAGGTTTTCATTAGAGAAGCTGATCAAAATGTATCTGGATGAAATCATGATGCGTCATGGAGTTCCTGTATCTATCGTGTCTGATAGAGATCCAAGGTTTAATTCGAGATTTTGGCGACAATTCCATGATCAATTGGGAACGAAATTGAAAATGAGTACGGCATATCATCCGCAGACAGACGGACAAAGTGAAAGGACAATCCAGACAATTGAGGATATGTTGCGAACCTGCGCAATAGATTTCAAAGGAAATTGGGACGATCATTTGCCCTTAATTGAATTTTCTACAACAACAGTTATCACGCAAGTATTGGCATGCCGCCTTATGAAGCGTTGTATGGAAGGAAGTGTAGATCCCCTACTTATTGGGACAAAGTTGGTGAGCGCAAGTTAATTGGCCCCGAGCTAGTGCAGCAAACAAAGGAAAAAGTTGAACTGATACGAAATAGATTAATTGCAGCTCAAGACCGACAGGCAAAGTACGCGAATCGAGAGCGGAAAGATGTGCAATTTGAAACTGGAGAAAAAGTCTTATTGAAGATATCTCCTTGGAAAGGTTTGACTCGATTTGGAAAGAAAGGGAAGCTAAGTCCAAGGTACATTGGACCATTTGAAGTATTGCGACAAGTTGGGAAAGTGGCGTATGAATTAGCGCTACCGCCGCAAATGCAACATCTGCATAATGTATTTCATGTATCTCTCCTGAAGAAGTATAAAGCCGATGCGAGCCATGTGATGGAATTGGAACCAGTAGAAATCCAACCAGATTTGTCCTATGTGGAACAACCAGTACGAATTTTGGATCGAAAAGAAAGGACGCTTAGAAATAAAGTTGTACCTCTAGTTAGAGTATTGTGGAGAAATTCACTAGTCGAGGAATCGACTTGGGAATTAGAAAGCGAAATGAAAGAAAAGTATCCCCATCTGTTTGCTTAGATTAGATTCTGGGGACAGAATCCTTTTAAGGAGGGTAGATTGTAACGACCGAGAATTTTGCGTCGTAATTAAGAAAGTAAAGTGCGTATTATGTGATGAGATTATAATTACGTGATTAAGTGGTAATTATTTGTCATATCTAAGGAGCGTGGATAAAAACGTTCCAATTTAAAGAGTCAGCTTAGAAGTCAAGCTGTGGTTTCGGGCCGTCACGTAGAACAGAACCCGTCTTAATATGGAAATTAAATAATATAAAATGTGAATTATATGTGAAGTGAATGAATAAAGTATTTCGTCTTAAGAGACGTGTTAATTGGCAAAGGTAATGAGAAGCGTATTCGAAACGCTGAGCGTCGGGCCGTCAGGCTGAACGTGACCCGGTACGCGTAAAAGAGGATAAAGATTTAAGAGTGATATATTTTATAATCAGACCTGAGTCGTTATATGATCATATATGTGTGATTGCTTGCCTGTGTGCATGACTGTGTGCTCTGTGACATTTTTTTTGGATTAAAAGGAATTACTTGATTTAAATAAGGGTTTATTTAACCTTCGTGCATTTTTATAAAATCATCTGAGATGGATAAAAACATGAGATTTGTTCTGTTATCTTCGTAGAGGTCTTAAAGACTTTTTAAAAATGATAAGTGAATTTAATTGTGGATCTTTGCATTTTTAAATTAATTTTATGTGGAAAATGTATTTATTAAAGCGAGTTTGCAAAATTCATATAAAATCAACCGTTCGCTCAAAAATTCATTATGAGTAATGGTTGGAAAGCTAATTTCGAGATCTATGTGATAAAGATTTTTATTCAAAGCAATTTCATCGTTCCAAAAGAAGCCTTTGCAGATTAATTCTAATTTCTTTTAAGGATAAAAAGAGAGTCAAATTAAGCAATAACCAAATTACCATATTACCCTCCCTTGGTAATATAAAATCACCCCACCTCCTTCTCTTTTCTTTTCTTCCCGAGCCCTCCTCTTCATTCTCTCTTTCTCTCATTTCTTTTCTCTCTCTCTCGGGTTTTTCTCTCCCTCTCGGTACTCTCTCTTTCTTCACTCTCTTTCACTTGTTCTTCACTCATTTTCGGGTATAGAACCCTAGTTGTGTGAGAAATAGAGATATCCACTTGTATTCATTCATGCATGTTGCCATTTTAAAGTTTTTGGGAAAGATCAAAGTTGAGTTTGGTGATTTTTGAGTTCGGCTTTCATGAAAATAAAAAGGGGTCTTGTGTTTTGAATGAGGATTGTGTTGCATGTGTGATTACTTGAGTAATTGGTGGTTGATGGTTGGAAACCCCCGAATGGGGGCACCACCGAGATGCCACCGCCACCGGTGATGAACTCCGGTGAATCGGTGGTGAGCAATGATGTTTTGACTGAGCTCTAATAATTCAAAAACTTGGTTTCGAGTGTTGCATGTTTATTTTTTTAGAGAATCCGAATGTTGATCTTGGTTTAAAAATGTTGTTACACTCAAATGATTTGATGAATGTTTATAATATCGATTTGAATTAGGATTTGATTGTGATTAGAAGGTGTGTATGTTAAATATGATTGCATGTTGAGTTGTGGTTCGAGAATTTGTTATAAAGTTTCGGTTTTAAAGAATGAGTGTTCAAATTATTATTGATCAAGTACTTTTGGTTTAGATTAAACTCAATTCTTGATTTTTGAACTTGCATGTTGGTTTTTGCTAGTTGCATGGCATTTTGTAGAAAAAGGCCGAATGGCCATTATAATTTTAAAGAAATCAAGTTGATTGTGGTTGATTGCATGATTTAATGATTTGATGTTAAGAAATAGGATGATTTGTGATTCAAGGAGTAAGAATATCAAGTTGCATGTCTTGTTTTTGAAAAAGGACGAATGGACTTAATCTTTAAAGTTGTTTGATTTAAGTAAACTTGATTAAAGTAATAATGGATTGTTATTAGCTTGAAAAAGGAATGAAATTATTGATGCATGCTAAGTTAGGTTCGAATTTTTATGTTAATAAGAAAGGGAATTGATTTTTGTGAGATGATCTTGGTAAACGCTAAGTATGAATAGCCTAAAAGTGATTGCATGTTAGTTTTACAAAGGATCAACATGTGCATGTCAATGGTTTGTCCTTGTGATGTGAATTTGAGTTATTGCCGAATGAAATTGAATTAAAATAGATTAATTTGATGAATGAATGGATGTATGTTGTAATTTAGAGAAAAAAAATCAATTGTGTTTAAGGAACTGAGTTGGCTTACGTGGTAAAGATAAAGTGTTTGATATCGTGCTAAGTTGAAATTGAATTGCATGTGAGCATGTATGTAGTATTATGGTTCGAATTTTTATGAATACAAGAAAGAAGAGTGGTTCTTTAAAGGTTGTTAAACGAGATACTTGTTTATATGAATTAAAGTGAATATTTGATTGGTTCTATGGTAGGTATTTGCAATAAGGCCGAATAGGCCATAAGAAATAAAGGTCAAAACTTGATTTTGGTAATTGAAAGAATGATTGAGTGTTATATGTGAAAATCTTTGATTTTGCTTGATTGGTTCGAATTAAGGAATAAAAGAAAAGGGAATTAAGTCGATTGATATAAGTGATAGTATGCACGTAAATGTTTGGTTGTGAATGGGTCTAGTACTCGTAAAAGAGTGGTGTTAGTGTGATTTGAGAAATAGCCTAGGTCAAGCGAGTACGCTTCGATTGCTAGGTATATAAGGATATGAAAACTACGAGAAAGAATTGTGCTATGTGCTATGTGTTATGTGCTGTGTGCTTATCTGTATAAGCTATATTCGTATGCTCGAGTTAAAGATATAATCGAGTTATCGTATAGAGAGATCGTTCCGGGAACGAGAGTTGGTAATCTAATTAAGGTTTTGGTTTTTATTGTAGATTCGGAGCGTGAGGGCATTCGGGCTAGGAAAGGGAAAAGTATACTAGGTGGCAGTAGTTCAACCCTCAGGAAAGCAATTTTAGGCAAGTAACTCTGATTACTTGTGTAAATGATTATAAAGGAAATGTTGTTCATACCATGTAGAGTATTGAACTGTTAAAGTATAAAACCCTTGCTTTATGAAACCCTGATATTGATTTGAAGTACCCTTTGTTCTTGATAACCTGTTATTGATAATCCTATTGATTTCACCCTTTGATAATCTGCCTTTCTGTTCAATTTTCCTATAATGCCATGGTCATATTGAACCTTTAATTATCTTGGATAACTCTGTTAATGATACCCTGTTTCTCTTGATCGCACTAATGATCCCTAAGTTATTACTGATCCTTCAAATTTAATGCCTTATTATCCTTGATACAGAATTCTTGAGAATTGTTCCTTGCGTATCTTTGATTCACTCCCTGAACTTTGTTTCTTTAAAATCTGAATTAATAATGAGTTTCGACTTGAAAGAGTCCGAATGATTTCAAAGGCTTGGTAATGATAAAATGAATTTTAGAAAACCTATTGTTTTCCAACTCAAGGTTTTCCAAATGAATTCTTGATGGATTGAATTGAGACGTAAGAGGCTAGTGGGACTAGTCCAGTCATGGTAAGAGGCTAGTGGGACTAGTCCAATTTAAGGCTGAAATTATGCCGAATGGTACCTTAAAGACCGGAATGGAGGTCGATACGGGCTGATCACCCGTATATAATGAAATGGAAAGATAAGTGATCCAATCAAGGGTTCTAAATGACTATTTAAAAAGGGAACTGAAACTTTTATTCAGTAAACTGATTTCTGGAAATGAAAATGTTTTATACTGTTTTGAAAATAGCTGATTATGTTATTGTGGAGCTTAAGGCTCAGAACCCTGATTCCTGAAATTGTTGATCATATGAATGATTCTATATCTTGAAATACTGTTGCTTTCCTCTACCGTAAGATCTATTTTGATCCTATAATGATTTGTGTTGAATGTCGGCTTTCATCCTGTTTCGAGCCTTGATTCTTGAAAGCCCAACTATTCTTCGGATACCTTTCCTTATCCCAAAGAAAAGAAAAATGAATATATGGAAATCTGCCACCTAGATTAGCTAAAATAGAATGCCCTAGTTTGTTCAAAGTATATTGAGAATTGTTATTGTAGAACTGCTATATAGTTACTTGCTGAGTTTTATACTCATTGTTTTGTCTTAATCTAACCATGACAGTTAAGCTAGAAGATGGCCAGACTTAGGCGCACTGCTCGTAAGAGCGTACCTGGTGGTCCCTATCGTGTTGAGGGCTTCCAGTTGCCAGAGCAGGTAGTACAGGTTATGAGTGAGATCGCGCCTAGAAACTGGTGTTTAAAGATTCATTGGGTTATCTGTAGGTTCCCAGCCGGAATCGATATTGATCATTTAATAATATTTTGGGTTTGTAAGTTATATTCTTTGATTGGTAGTTGTAATCTTGTCTCATACTTTATCCTGTTGATCCTGTTAGTAGCTAATCGGGGTTTATGCATATTTTATTATTAGAATAGAGGAGTGTGAGTCCTCATTTCCTAACCCCGAGATTGAGGGCGTCACAGTACTAGTCAAACTGATGCTTGACTATTAAAATGTCAAACCAAATAAAATTATTCTGATATGAAATTTTGGTTATATCACTAATATATATATCTATTGACATCCATATGGTTGGATTGTTGAAAAATATTTTTAAAATAAGCAAAACACTAATTCAAGATTCAACACTACTTAGCTGTGCTAGTCAAACTGATGCTTGACTGTTCAAATGTCAAACTAAATAAAATTATTTTGATATGAAATTTTGGTTATATCACTACTATATATATATATATTGACATCCATACGTTTGGATCGTTGAAAAATATTTTTAAAATAATCGAAACTCTAATTCAAGATTCAACACTAGTTAGCTGTACTAGTCAAACTAATGCTTGACTGTTCAAATGTCAAACCAAATAAAATTATTTTGATATGAAATTTTGGTTATATCACTAATATATATATCTATTGACATCCATCTGGTTGGATTGTTGAAAAATATTTTTAAAATAATCGAAACACTAATTCAAGATTCAACACTAGTTAGTTGTACTAGTCAAACGGATGATTGACTGTTAAAATGTCAAACCAAATAAATTGATTTTGATATGAAATTTTGGTTATATCACTAATATATATATATATATATATATATATATATATATATATATATATATATATATATATAGACGTCCATACGGCTGGAAAAAGGCTTTTTTTTTAATTATCCAAATCCTATGATTTTTTTATGAAAACTATATGCTTGACTGTTAAAATGACAAACTAAATAAAATTATTTTGATATGTAACTGTTAGATATATTTGTGATGTCATGTCTAATAATGATTTGTGTTTAGTTTTCAGATCTTAACTAACAGGATAAATCAAGACTTAACTGGAAATCAATACTTATACTGAAGTCAGAACTTAAGATATCAGAACTTAAGTTATCAGAACTTAAGTTATCGGAAGATATTCATCAGAAGATAATATCAGGACTTAAGAAGACTTTCCGATAAGGAAGGCGGCTGATTTAAGGGAAAGAAGATCGAGACTAAAAAAAGAAAAGATATGCATGGAGAAAAATTATGTGAAGAATAGAAGACTTGGAGGAAAAGATAACTAATTGATATATTTTAGGATACAGAATTATATTCGATATCAATTAGAGATTATCTTGTAACTGTGTGGTATATAAACACAGATATAGGGTTTATACTAGAAGTGTTATCATTATTGAGAATATTATTTATTGTAACCCTAGCAGCTCTCGTGATATTTGTTCATCACTGAGAGAGAACAGTTCCATTGCAAAACTGTTTTATTAATAAGATTATTTTGTGTTACATACTTGTGTTCTTAATTCAGTTTGATTGTATTATACACTGTATTCAACCCCCCCCCCTTCTACAGTGTGTGTGACCTAACAAGATGTATCAGATCCTATCTGTTAACACATATATAGTAAAGATCCAAAACAATCATGTCTGAAGAAGCAAAAACTCCAACCAAGCCCACCAAAACTCAAGAAACTCAAAACACCCAAACTCATAGTCGATATGAGACTATTAGGGTTCCCATACTGAGACCTTCTGAGTATCCCATGTGGAAAGTAAAGATGGCTCTATTTCTGGAAGCTACAGATCCAGAATACCTTGACAAAATTTATGAAGGACCACATATGCCTACCAAGCTCTCTGTTGTAGTTGCTGATCACCCAGCAAAGTCCATACCCAAGGAGAAAAGTGAGTATACAGCTGAAGATATCTTATAATAAACCCAAAATTTTGAACTTTTTGTAACCCTTATGAATAGTGTTTTTCCTGATTATGCTGAATAAGAAAACTTTTCATGCCACACTATGTAGGGGTTCTTTTATTGTTATTCTGAGATCTTATTAGTACTATATATGGTATATAAGTGTATGTAAAGATCGTCAGAATCCAAATTCGAACACTTTGATTTTTCCCGAAAATCCACCAGATACCGAAAGAATTGAGTATAAGGTAACAAGATAAAAATGATTTAAATTCAAGAATTATAAGAGAGGATCTTAAAAAGAATATAATATATTGAGAAAGGTTAAGGAAACCCAAGTAATAAGATCCCGGGTATGATCCCTCAAACGATAAACGAGAACGAAAGTTAAGCAAACCGTATAACAGATCAGCGGACATTAGCCAAGTAATTAGGAGTTAATCAAAGAGGTTAATGACGATGATGTCATCACACCAAGAAGAAGAGGCCAAGTGTGGGAAGATGACATAGGAAAATGACATAAGCATGACCAAATGGAAGGAAGTGTTGGTTGATTATAAACCACACAAAATTTACCATGGTTAAAAGGTAATTAATCAAAAAAAAAGCAAAACAACCAACAAAACAAATCACAAATCACAAAAACACATTTTCTCCACCTTTTCAAGCAAGAAGCTCTCGGCTTCTTCACTTTTTCAAAGACAAGAAAATCAAAATCCAAGATCCAAACATTGTTAAATTGTGAGGTAATTATCTAAGGTTCCTTGTACATAGATATATATATCCTATAAGTCTAAGCTTCAAATTCCCTCACAATCTCTTCCTATAATTCATGGAAGAAGAGAGTGAATAGTGTTTTTCAAGAACTTGAAATTTTGATCTTGTGTTTTTGTTTAGATAAAGCTTTAGTAAGGATTTTCCAAGGTTGTTTCAAGCTCATCAGTTACTCCTACTCACAAGGAAGGTATAATCTCTTAACCTAGCATTATTATTTAATGTTAAGGGCTTGTTATGAGTAGTATAGTTCATGAGAAGCATGGTTATTGAATGTTTAGAGATTGGTTGGTTTTGTGATGTTTTTGGAGTTGTAAATCTTGATTATTAGTTAATGAACTTAAGTAAGCTTTTAGTTCATGATTGAGAAGTAGTATAAATTGGAGAACTTGAGGTGTTGGGGCTGTTGTAGTATTGTATGGATGGAGTTTTGTTGTAGTAATGATTGTGGATTGATTGTGGATTGATTTGGAGTAGTATAAAATTTGGTAATCGCGTAAACATAGCCGTCGTAATGCCCGATTTACTTTAGACTGTTTTTGTTCTTACCATCAGGACCCGAGAACTCAGTGTTAGGTTTTGAACATTTCCATGATTAGATAGTTCATGTTACGAGCTTCGTTTTGATATGTGGTTCACTTGAATCCGATGTACGGTTTAGGAGAAACGACCGTTTTAAGTAACGGCATTTCACGAACGAACCTTTACCCCTCGCCTTACTTTGAAACCTTGGTTAAGGACCTTAAATGACTAATTGGAGTATAAAACAATTATGTAAAGTGGATTAGACAGTTGGTAGGGTACTCGCAAAAGAATCGCCTTAAAAATCTTAATGGTTAATTTATTAAAAATGGTGGAGCCGAGGGTACTCGAGCGACTTAAGTTAATCGGTAAGCGCAAAAGCGAACGTTAGGGTCTAATTGGTTAAAGTATAGATTCATAAGCGACTTTGGTTTAATTCCAACTTATATGTTTTTTATAGGTTACCAGACTCGTCCCAAGCCTTTTATCACCCCCAGTCGCTCAGGCAAGTTTTCTACCCGTTATACTGTTGTTGTGATGTAAATATATGTATATGCATTATCTTGTGATAGATGCATGATGGTTAATTAGCAAATCTTGTGATATATTGGAGCATGCTGATATGGGATATATGCATGTCTGTTTCGTAATCTTGATATCTATCTGTTGATTCCAATGATTATAGTTGCATAATACCTATGCTAGAGATAAGCAGTAGTTGCGTATACCCTTAGTATAAGGGACCCAAAGATGAACATTTTCTAAAACCAGGAGTCGATGTTCCCGAGTATATTATATATATTTATATATATATAGATATATTTTTCAAAACTATTAATCAAATAAGGTTTATTCGATAACTTTATTTTTATTAATGAATAATACTTTGAATATTCATTCGAGGACTTATGACTCTGTTTATTCTATTTAATGAATATTATTTTGAATATTCATTCGAGGACTTATGACTCTGTTTATTCTATTTAATAAATATTATTTTGAATATTAATTCGAGGACTTATGACTCCGATTATTTACTAAATAATATTCTTTATTTTATTAAAGAATAATATTTTGATAATCAAACTTATTTTCGATTAATCAAATAAAGATAGTACTTTCGTATAAGTATATCTTTGGTTATTTAATATTCATTTCAAGTATGAGTTTTAAAACTTCTACTTCAAATTATTTATATAGAGATTATCCTTGTGGGAATATTATTTAAATAATAATATTCAGATATTTTCTAATATATTGGGACTGATTTATTTTGTTAAATCAGCATTACTCCAAACATTCTTAAATGTGTTTTCGAGTCTTCAAAATGATTTTAAAAGTTAGAGCGGAGATCTTCCTTTCAAAGGGGATTTAAATACTCGCTCAAAACCTGAGGGATTCGACTCTGTGGTGTATTTATATTCACAACAAGGTTGCTGTTCTAATAAATGAATTGATTACTTACCCAACGTTCGGGAAGTAAGTCCATCTATTGAGTCGGCATAAGCAACATGGGCTCAGTGGGCGTCCATGAAAGTGTAAGTGGCTCAATGGGAGTCCATCAAATGCGTAAGTGGATGAGTGGCAGTCCAGCATAAGGTCCTATTGCGGCTAGGGTGATGACCAGTTGGGAATTCGTCCATCTACTAGTAGAAAAGGTTACTTATTGGTATCTTTTCCTGATCAGCAAGATTTTGGGTTTATGCCAAAATTCTTTTCTTTCCAAAAATTCATTGGATATTACAAACTCTGTTCATACTTTACATGACAGAGGTTTCCAGGAAATTCATAAGAGATATATATGTGGATATATATATATCGGGACTTAATGAAGTACCTCGTAACTTCATTTCATTCAATAATATTTCAAAGATTGAATATATTCAAGTCTTAACTTGTGGTCTCACCTATGGGACGAACTTTTGAAACTTATTATACTTTGAACAATGGTAGTTCAAGTAGTTTTCTAAAAATGGTATAAGTATAGTGAAGTAATTGGTAACTTCATCTTCCTTTAAGCTTATATCCAGTAAGTAATTACCTTACACTTGATAAAGGATTCTAGTAAGTTATCCATTTAGATACTTGTATTATTGTTTACACTATATATTATCTTGCGAGCTGTAATGCTCACTCTTGCTTCATTTCTTCATCACACAACAATAGTTAGGAAAGATGGCCAGACTCAAGCAGACCCAGCGCAAGCGCGTGGGAAGCGTCCCGTGTCTTCCCGTTGATATCGTAGCTGCTATAGCTACAGAGGTAGATCTATTTGTAGATCAGGCATTCTACTTTTGGGAATCAATTATGTATAATTATAACTTGTGGCAGATAATGGCAATTAACTGTAAACTTATCAAGTAATCATTTTGGGTTGTAATAACTTTTAAATTATGGATTCAAGGACTTGTACTTATTTCAATTTCATCTCTGAGACTATAACGTATTGTGGTGCGTGTTAGTGTGGGGTCACATCATGAGGTTATTTATTATTAATTAAGTTAAGTGATATTGTGGAAAGAAAGACCGTGACGACCCGGATCCCCGGCCCCGGATCTGGTGGTGTTACAGAAATGGTATCAGAGCTAAGCGTTATAAACCTCAGAGATGATGCGACGATATAATAATAAACTCACAAAGATAATAAGAACTCTTGCCAAGTTCATAGTCGAACTACTTAAAGTAGCACTGACAGTTAAAACCCTTATGGAAACCCTTATAAGTATCAGGATAGTAACTTAGCTCATTTAATGTGTAGGCACATGAGATAGAGGACCCAGAGATGTTCGAGCGTGAGCATGATGAGGCACTGCTAGATGCCGAGGATCTGGAGGAGCCTGAGATGGAGGAGGAGGAGGAGGACCCCTCAGAGGAGTCAGAGACGGAGGTTATTGCGAGTTCAGATGAGGAGGACCCAGATGAGGTCCTAGTGGCTGAGGAGCATGTCGGAGCTATAGTAGAGTACACTGGTACCCCTTTTCCCTCACTCCCGGTGGTCAGAGCTCCTACCCCTCCACCACTATCTTGGAGACCCTATGATGACAGCTCAGAGACCCATACTCCCGAGCCTAGGAAGACCGATGAGGCACCCCCAGCGGCTCCGGATTCACCACCTCTCGACCCTGCCCATAGGCAGTCTTTATTAGCTCACGGCTATGTTCAGGATGTACTGAGGACTCGAGTGGCTGTTGCTGAGGCCCGGCTGGATGAGGTCAGGAGGGAGTTGGATGCGGAGAGGGCGGGTAGGCGTGCCCGAGCTTATGAGATTAGGGCTACTATACCCCGATCCTTGAGGAGGGAGCTGACGGGGATAGAGCTCACGGCTCGTGCGAGACTCCGATCACTCCAGGGGGACAGGCACGGCAGGATCTCTAGGAGGCAGGCTGACTACATCTTCCGTCGTGCGATGGAAAGAGTGTGGGAGCTGACCCGCTCCGGTGTGTGATTCGGGACCAGTGATGGGGTAGTCTAGTCGTCTAGTCAGTCGAGGCCATAGTAAGAGCCAATTTTCAGGGATAGTTGACTTGTATATAGTATCCCTTTCTCTGACTAGACAGTCAGACTCTTGTGTATCACTTTTGGGCAGATGGCTGTTGAACTGTTGTACTTTTGACCAGATCAAACTATGTATTTCCCGCATTATGTATATATTTATTTCCTTTCAGTTCAGTTTCTTAGTGACGAGATCACTATCTTTATCATTATTATTACTGCACTTCTTATTAGAACTGTCATAATATAATAGAATTGCGAGATACATTCTCCCCATTATAGAACTGTGCAAGGCACAATTTTATGTATGATTGTAACCTAACGTTGAATTTTCCAAAAATTTATCCGTATCATGCCGCCAAGAAAGATTGGAACTAGGGCGAACCCTGGATCTAAGGACCAGGGAAGCCATAACCAGGACGGTAGGAACCAAGAACACAGTGAAGAGGAAGATGAGGACTATGTTGAACAGGATGACTCCATGTATGAAGAGGAGGAGGAAACATTTGATGTTGAAGGATTTGAGATAGAGGCTGAAGAAGGAGAAACTGAGGTTGAGCAACCAGTACCAAACCCAGGCATGGATCCCATGGGACAGTTCATGCACCTACTAAGGTAGAACTTGGAACTTCAACCCAACCCACCCCCTCAAGGAAATAATAATGCTGTGGCAAACTCTTTCAGGGCTTTCAAGTCCCTTAAGCCCCCTGAGTTCCACGGATCAGCCGACTCAGTTTATGCAAGGGCATGGCTAAAGGAAATGGAGAAATCCTTTGAGATTCTGAGTACCGATGAGGCACAGAAGACTGTATTTGCTACTTACCTTCTGAAAGGAGAGGCCAACTACTGGTGGGAGGCCAAGAAAAACATGGAGACAGATGCTATTATAACCTGGGAGAGATTCAGTCAGTTGTTTTTGGGAAAGTATTTCCCGAGGTTTATGGAGAACTAGATGGAGCTCAAGTTCTTGGAGCTAAAGCAGAATAACTTATCTGTAACAGAGTATGAAGCAAAATTTACTGAGTTATCAAGGTTTGTGCCGGAGTTTGTGAGCACCGAGGAAAAGAAAGCAGGGACTGAAACCGTGGATTCAGAATAGGGTGGCAATCCTTGAGCTTACTAATTATGCCACTCTGGTGCAAATGGCAACAACTGTAGAAGCCAGAAGTGAACATATGCAGAAGGAAAGAGAGAAGACGGGAATAAGGAGGAAAAGTATGAGCATGGGTGGAGGTTCCGTAGGAGGGAGCTTCCCAACTAGATTTAATCGAGGAGCAGTGTCCCTACCGGGAAAGAACACTGGGTTTAAGCGGCCAATGAGTGTGAATGTGAGCCAGAGCGGCCAGAAGTCAAGAATGCCCTATTCCAACCAGTCTCGACCCCCATTACCAGCCTGTAACACTTGTGGAAGGATGCATACTGGGGAGTGTAAAGGAAAGCCAGTAACCTGCTTTAAGTGCGGTCGAGAGGGTCACTATTCAACTAAGTGCCCTTCATCAACCCCTGCTGTCATTCCAAACACCACTTGTCATCAGTGTGGACGCCCGGGTCATTGGAAGAGGGAATGCCCAATGAACAAACCAGTAGCTTCAGGAGCAAGCAGAGCTGCTTCCAATAAGCCACCTACTGCGAGGACTTTCAACATGACAGTCCAAGATGCTATGAAAGACTCAGATGTGATAGCAGGTACCCTTTCTCTAAATTCAATCAGTGCAAATGTTTTATTTGATTCTGGAGCAACTAAATCTTTTATATTAAAGGACTTTGCGCATAAATTAAGACTTAAGGCTGAACCCTTGCTAGAACCCTTACGAGTGCAAATAGCCAACCATGAAATTATTCCTGTTAACCAGATTCACCCCGTCTGTGAGTTAGGCATAGGGGAGCAATCTTTTAGTGTTGATCTAATTCCTTTTAAATTAAGGGAGTTTAATGTAATTTTGGGAATGGACTGGCTATCTAGCAATGATGCTCAGATAGACTGTAAGGGGAAGAAAGTTAAGTTGAATATCCCAGGGAAGAAAGAAGTCATATTTAGAGGAAAGAGGCAGACACAGAAATTTTTGACCATGGCCCAGGCCAATAAGATGCTACGAAAAGGAAATGAGGCTTACCTAGCCTATGTGGTGGACACACAAAAAGAGGTGCCCAAATTGCAAGATATTCCGGTAGTCAACGAATTTGAAGATGTATTCCCACAAGACCTTCCAGGATTACCACCCGATAGAGTGATTGAATTTGCTATTGAGTTGGCCCCAGGGACGGCGCCAGTTTCAAAGGCACCTTACCGGTTAGCCCCATTAGAAATGAAAGAATTAGCTACCCAATTGCAGGAACTTTTGGATAAGGGTATGATAAGACCCAGTGTTTCTCCATGGGGAGCACTAGTGTTATTTGTTAAGAAGAAAGATGGGAGCATGAGGCTGTGCATCGACTACCGAGAGTTGAACAAGCTAACCATAAAGAACAGGTACCCGTTACCTAGAATAGACGATCTGTTCGACCATTTAAAGGATGTTGTTTATTTTTCTAAGATTGACCTGAGAACTGGATATCACCAACTAAAGATTAAACCCGAAGATATTCCCAAGACTGCGTTCTGTACCAGGTATGGGCATTATGAGTTCTTGGTAATGTCCTTTGGATTAACCAACGCCCCAGCGGCTTTCATGGATTTAATGAACAGAGTATTCAAGAAGTACTTGGACAAGTGTGTGATAGTTTTTATCGATGATATTTTAATCTACTCAAGGACCGAGGCAGAACATGCAGAGCATTTGAGGATAGCTCTAGGAATACTCAGAGAGGAACAGTTATTTGCCAAATTCTCGAAGTGTGAATTCTGGCGGAATGAAGTACAGTTTTTAGGACATGTGATCAATAAAGAAGGAGTATTGGTCGACCCCTCCAAGATAGAGGTGGTCTCAAATTGGGAAAGGCCAACCACACCCACAGAGGTAAGAAGTTTCATACGATTGGCCGGCTACTATCATAGATTTGTACAGGACTTTGCGAAGAACGCAGCCCCTTTGACACGACTTACTCGTAAGACAGAGAAGTTTGAATGGACGGAAAAATGCGAGAACAGTTTTCAAGAATTAAAGAAAAGGTTGGTAACGGCCCTGGTGTTGGCAGTGCCAAACGGAAAAGGAGATTTTGTGATATATAGTGACGCGTCGCACCAAGGATTAGGGTGTGTGCTTATGCAGCACGGTAAGGTGATTGCGTATGCGTCGAGACAACTGAAAGAATACGAGATTAGATATCCTACTCATGACCTTGAGCTCGCGGCAATAGTTTTTGCCTTAAAAATTTGGAGGCACTACTTGTATGGAGAGAAGTGCGAGATTTTCACAGACCAGAAGAGCCTCGAGCATATATTTACGCAGAAATAGCTCAATATGCGCCAGAGGAGATGGTTAGAACTAATCAAGGACTATGATTGTGAGATTCTCTATCATCCAGGGAAAGCCAATGTGGTGGTTGACGCCCTTAGCAGGAAGGAAAGACTCAAAATGATAATGACTTCGGAGGAATTGATAAGGGATTTCGAGAGAATGGAAATAGAAGTAAAGGTAACCGGAGCCGGAACTGAAAAGCTGTTTGAGATCTCGATGCAGCCAGAGTTATTGGAAAAGATTAGATTATGCCAAGAGAAAGTAATGAATGAAGGCAGAGAGTCAATGACTGGAGAAGAGATCCATACTGAGAGAGATGATAAAGGGATAATGAGGTACTCCTACCGGATTTGGGTTCCGAATGTTCAGGAGCTGAAAGACGAGATTTTGGATGAAAGCCATAGTTTAAGGTATTCCATTCACCCGGGAAGCACCAAGATGTATAGGGATTTGAAGGAGTATTAATGGTGGCCCAACATGAAGAGGGATGTAGCAGAATGGGTAAGAAAATGTTTGACTTGCCAAAGAGTAAAGGCAGAGCACCAGAGACCCAGTGGACTTTTACGACCCCTGGAGATTCCCGAATGGAAATGGGAACAGATAGCCATGGATTTTGTTGTCGGCTTACCAAGGATGAAAGCCAACCATGATGCCATATGGGTGATTATAGACCGACTGACAAAGTCAGCTCATTTCATCCCTATCAATGAGAGATACACGGTCGATAGACTGATGGACATTTACCTTAAGGAAATAGTGACGCGACATGGAGTCCCAGCGTCCATTGTCTCAGATCGAGACCCCAGGTTCAACTCCAGATTTTGGAGGAGCTTTCAAGAATGTGCGGGGACCAAGTTAAATATGAGTACCGCTTACCATCCCCAAACGGATGGGCAGAGTGAAAGGACCATCCAGACACTAGAGGATATGTTGAGAGTCTGTGCAATAGACTTTAAAGGAAGTTGGGATGATCACTTGCCGTTGATCGAGTTTTCTTATAACAATAGCTTTCATGCCAGCATCGGAATGCCGCCTTATGAGGCCCTGTACGGAAGAAGGTGTCGATCTCCCTTATACTGGGATGAAGTAGGAGAGCGGAAAATGCTCGGACCAGAAGTGGTCCAAAGGACCAAAGACATAGTGGATCTCATCAGAGGACGGATGGTAGCAGCCCAAGACAGACAGAAGAAATATGGAGACCTAGCCCGAAAGGACAAGGAGTATGAAGTAGGGGACTTAGTACTGCTAAAAGTATCCCCTTGGAAGGGATTAATGAGGTTCGGAAAGAAAGGGAAACTAAGCCCAAGATACATTGGACCTTTTGAGATACTAAGACGGATTGGGAAGTTGGCTTACGAGCTAGCCTTACCCCCGAACCTACAACAAGTTCATAATGTGTTCCATGTGTCAATGCTAAGGAAGTATCATCGGGATGCCAGACACATAGTGGAGTACGAGCATGTGGATATGCAACCAGATCTGACTTACGTGGAGAAACCAGTAAAGATTATGGATAAGAAGGAGCAGGTGCTTCGGAACAAAGTGATCAAGCTAGTCAGAGTGCTATGGCAGAATCATAATGTGGAAGAATCAACTTGGGAACTAGAGAGCGCAATGCTAGAAAAGTACCCCCATTTGTTTTCTATTTGATTCCGGGACGGAATCCTTTTAAGGAGGGGAGACTGTAATAACCCCAAAATTTTGAACTTTTTGTAACCCTTATGAATAGTATTTTTGCTGATTATGCTGAATAAGAAAACTTTTCATGCCACACTATGTAGAGGTTCTTCTATTGTTATTCTGAGATCTTATTAGTACTCTATATGGTATATAAGTGTATGTAAAGATCGTCAGAATCCAAATTCGAACACTTTGATTTTTCCCGAAAATCCACCAGATACCGAAAGAATTGAGCATAAGGTAACAGAATAAAAAGGATTTAAATTCAAGGATTATAATAGAGGATCATAAAACGAATATAATGTATAGAGAAAGGTTAAGGAAACCCAAGTAATAAGATCCCGGGTATGATCCCTCAAACGATAAACGAGAACGAAAGTTAAGCGAACCGTATAACAGATCAGCGGTCATTAGCCAAGTAATTAGGAGTTAATCAAAGAGGTTAATGATGATGATGTCATCACACCAACAAGAAGAGGACAAGTGTGGGAAGATGACATAGGAAAATGACATAAGCATGACCAAAGGGAAGGAAGTGTTGGTTGATTATAAACCACACAAAATTTACCATGGTTAAAAGGTAATTAATCAAAACAAAAGCAAAACAACTAACAAAACAAATCACAAATCAGAAAAACACATTTTCTCCACCTTTCCAAGCAAGAAGCTCTCGGCTTCTTCACTTTTTCAAAGACAAGAAAATCAAAATCCAAGATCCAAGCATTGTTAAATTGTGAGGTAATTATATAAGGTTCCTTGTACATAGATATAGATATCCTATAAGTCTAAGCTTCAAATTCCTTCACAATCTCTTCCTATAATTCATGGCAGAAGAGAGTGAATAGTGTTTTTCAAGAACTTGAAATTTTGATCTTGTGTTTTTGTTTAGATAAAGCTTTAGTAAGGATTTTCCAAGGTTGTTTCAAGCTCATAAGTTACTCCTACTCACAAGGAAGGTATAATCTCTTAAACTAGAATTATTATTGAATGTTAAGGGCTTGTTATGAGTAGTATAGTTCATGAGAAGCATGGTTATTGAATGTTTAGAGATTGGTTGGTTTTGTGATGTTTTTGGAGTTGTAAATCTTGATTATTAGTTAATGAACTTAAGTAAGCTTTTAGTTCATGATTGAGAAGTAGTAAAAATTGGATAACTTGAGGTGTTGGGGCTGTTGTATTATTGTATGGATGGAGTTTAGTTGTAGTAATGATTTTGGATTGATTTGGAGTAGTATAAAATTTGGTAATCGCGTAACCATAACCGTCATAATGCCCGATTTACTTTGAACTGTTTTTGTTCTTAACATCAGGACCCGAGAACTCACTGTTAGGTTTTTACCATTGCCATGATTAGATAGTTCATGTTACGAGCTTCGTTTTGATATGTGGTTCGCTTGAATCCGATGTACGGTTTAGGAGAAATGACCGTTTTAAGTAACGGCGTTTCGCGAACGAACCTTTACCCCTCGCCTTACTTTGAAACCTTGGTTAAGGACCTTAAATGAGTAATTAGAGTATAAAACAATTATTTAAAGTGTATTAGGCAGTTGGTAGGGTACTCGAGAAAGAATCGCCTTAAAACTCTTAATGGTTAATTTATTAAAAATGGTGGAGCCGAGGGTACTCGAGCGACTTAAGTGAATCGTTAAGCGCAAAAGCGAACGTTAGGGTCTACTTGGTTAAAGTATAGATTCATAAGAGACTTTGGTTTAATTCCAACTTATATGTTGTTTATAGGTTACCAGACTCGTCCCAAGCCTTTTATCACCCCCAGTCGCTCAGGCAAGTTTTCTACCCGTTATACTGTTGTTGTGATGTAAATATATGTATATGCATTATCTTGTGATAGATGCATGATGGTTAATTAGCAAATCTTCCGATATATTGGAGCATGCTGATATGGGATATATGCATGTCTGTTTCGTAATCTTGATATCTATCTGTTGATTCCAATGCTTATAGTTACATAATACCTATGCTAGAGATAAGCAGTAGTTGCGTATACCCTTAGTATAGGGGACCCAAAGGTGAACATTTTCTAAAACCGGGAGTCGATGTTCCCGAGTATATTATATATATATATATATATAGTTTTCAAAACTATTAATCCAATAAGGTTTATTCGATAACTTTATTTTTATTAATGAATAATACTTTGAATATTCATTCGAGGACTTATGACTCTGTTTATTCTATTTAATGAATATTACTTTGAATATTCATTCAAGGACTTATGACTCTGTTTATTCTATTTAATGAATATTATTTTGAATATTCATTCGAGGACTTATGACTCTGATTATTTACTAAATAATATTCTTTATTTTAATAAAGAATAATGTTTCGATAATCAAACTTATTTTCGATTATTCAAATAAAGATATTACTTTCGTATAAGTATATCTTTGGTTATTTAATATTCATTTCAAGTATTAGTTTTAAAACTTCTACTTCAAATTATTTATATAGAGATTATCCTTGTGGGAATATTATTTAAATAATAATATTCAGATATTTTCTAATATATTGGGACTGATTTATTTTACTAAATCAGCATTACTCCAAACATTCTTAAAATTGTTTTCGAGTCTTCAAAATGATTTTAAAAGTTAGAGCGGATCCCGAAACTCATTTTTATATTTAAGATCTTCCTTTCAAAGGGGATTTAAATACTCGCTTAAAACCTGAGGGATCCGGCTCTGTGGTGTATTTATATTCGCAACAAGGTTTCTGTTTTGATAAATGAATTGATTACTTACCCAACGTTCGGGAAGTAAGTCCATCTATTGAGTCGACATAAGCAACATGGGCTCAGTGGGCGTCCATGAAAGTGTAAGTGGCTCAGTGGGAGTCCATCAAATGCATAAGTGGCTGAGTGGCAGTCCAGCATAAGGTCCTATTACGGCCAAGGTGATGACCAATGGGGAATTCGTCCATCTACTAGTAGAAAAGGTTACTTATTGGTATCTTTGTCTGATCAGCAAGATATCGGGTTTATGCCAAAATTCTTTTCTTTCCAAAAATTCATTGGATATTACAAACTCTGTTCATACTTTACATGACAGAGGTTTCCAGGAAATGTATAAGAGATATATATGTGGATATATATATCGGGACTTAATGAAGTACCTGGTAACTTCATTTCATTCAATAATATTTCAAAGATTGAATCTATTCAAGTCTTAACTTGTGGTCTCACCTATGGGACGAAGTTTTGAAACTTATTATACTTTGAACAGTGGTAGTTCAAGTAGTTTTCTAAAAATGGTATAAGTATAGTGAAGTAATTGGTAACTTCATCTTCCTTTAAGCTTATATCCAATAAGTAATTACCTTACACTTGATAAAGGATTCTAGTAAGTTATCCATTAAGATACTTGAATTATTGTTTACACTATATATTATCTTGCGAGCTGTAATGCTCACTCTTGCTTCATTTCTTCATCACACAACAACAGTTAGGAAAGATGGCCAGACTCAAGCAGACCCAACACAAGCGCGTGGGAAGCGTCCCGCGTCTTCCCGTTGATATCGTAGCTGCTATAGCTGCAGAGGTAGATCTATTTGTAGATCAGGCATTCTACTTTTGGGAATCAGTTATGTATAATTATAACTTGTGGCAGATAATGGCAATTAACTGTAAACTTATCAAGTAATCATTTTGGGTTGTAATAACTTTTAAATTGTGGATTCAAGGACTTGTACTTATTTCAATTTCATCTCTGAGACTATAACGTGTTGTGGTGTGTGTTAGTGTGGGGTCACAGCATGAGGTTATTTATTATTAATTAAGTTAAGTGATATTGTGGAAAGAAAGACCGTGATGACCCGGATCCCCGACCCAGGATCCGGGGGTGTTACATATCTCATCTATTGCCAAGGATGCAAGGGTAAGGCTTTTGATGCATAGTTCCATTGATAATGTCATGTCAAACAGGGTAATCAATTGCAAGACTGCAAAGGAGATATGGGATGCTTTGGAAACAAAGTGTCAGGGAACTGATGCAATCAAGAAGAACATGAAGACTATACTCACTTAAGAGTATGAGCACTTTGACTCAAAAGTTGATGAGTCATTAACTGAATTATATGACAGGTTTGTCAAACTCTTGAATGATCTGTCACTGGTGGATAAGGAATATGATCTTGAAGATTCAAATCTTAAATTCCTTTTAGTTCTTCCTGAAAGTTGGAATTTGAAGTCGACTACTATAAGAGACAACTATGCTCTTGAAGAAACTACCCTTGATGAAATCTATGGTATGCTCAAGACTCATGAACTTGAGATGGATCAAAGAGCAAGAGACATGGAAGAAAGTCAAGAACAGTTGCTCTTAAGACTGAGGAGGAATCCCCCAAAGTGGCTGCCTCAAAGAAAGGCAAAGGAAAGGCTCTCATCATAAAGTCTGATTCAGATTCATCAAGTTCTGATAATGATGAGGATTCATAAATTGAAAGTCTATCTGAGATGGATGCTGATGAAGAGATGATGAAATTGTGTGCTCTTATGGTGAAGGGTATCACAAAGATAGCCTACAGGAAATTCAGAAAGGGAAAGAAGGTTTCCAGGAAAAGTGGAAGTTCTGATAAGAAGAGTTTCAGAAAATCTGAAGGCAAAGGAGGAAAGTCTGACAGAGGGGATTACACAAATGTTAAATGCTACAATTATGGTGAGAAAGTCCACATATCTCCTGATTGCAAGAAAGGAAAAGGTGACAAAGGCAAGGCACTTGACACAAAGAAGAAAAGCTAGACAGACACTTCAGATTCTGAAGATGAGGTGAACTATGCCTTGATGGCAAATGCTTATAGAAGTTCTGATGCTGCTGAGTTAAAGGTACCTAAAACAACTTATGCTTTTCATACTGATGATATTACTGAGTTGAGATTATATCTTAAAACCTTGTTTATTAGTTACAGAGATCAAACTTTAACATGTGAAAGATTAACTTCTGAAAATCTTGCTTATATGAAAAGGAATGATTATTTAGAAAAAGAGTTAGTTATGTTCCATCAAACTCAGAAAGAAAGAGATGATGCTTTTTATGTTAGAGATGAAGTGTTAAAATTGAATCAATCTCTAAAAACTGAGTTAGAAAAGGAAAGAGAGATTATCAGGACTTGGACTAACTCTGGTAGAACAACTCAGAATTTGCTAAGTAGTGGAAACTGGAAAGAGGGCTTAGGTTATGGAGATGATAAAAGTGAAATAGGAAATGGACAAATTAAGCCAATTACTGTTAAATAGACTTTCAAGCCAAAGGTAAATCCTGTTAAGTTTGTAACTAAAACTGTAAAGTCTGATTCTGAAAAGATGAAAGATATTGAGACAGAAGTTAAGGCAGAGTCAACTTCTGACAAATTAAAACAGGATAAGCCAACTGAAGTTAACATAGGCTTAATGTCAAAAAAATAGCTTAAGCATAAACTGAAAGAGATTAAGAATGTAAACAAGGTAAAGCCATCTAGGAAAAAAAGGAATGGAAAGGAAGGTGTGAATAAAAGCAATAATTATAAGCCTATTCCTAATGCTCCTAGAAAGAAATGTTATAACTGTGGAAATTCTAACCATCTTGCTTCTTTTTGCAGGAAGAATAAGGATATAAACTCTTTACCTCCTAAATCAAGAGTTAAGAGTCAGTCTGTTAGGTTTAAACCACAAAATCCTTGTTTTCATTGTGGTAGTTTATGGCATTCCATTTATACTTGTAAGGAATATCATAGTTTGTACTATGATTATTATCAAATAAAACCTTATTTAAAGAAAGTTAGCATTGTTCCTTCTAGTATAAGTTCTGATGCAAAGTCTGATACTGTAAAGTCTGATAAACAGCATGTTAGCATAAACTCTGAAATTAAATCCGCTGCAAATGCTAACAAACTTAATAAGGCCAAAGGATCCAAGAAAGTCTGGGTCCTTAAAACTAATCATTAATGGTCTTTGTGATTGCAGGGCAACAGGAAAAACATCCTTGTTCTGGACAGTGGATGTTCAGGACATATGACTGGAAATAAAGCCCTGCTATCAGACTTTGTGGAGAAGGCTGGCCCAGGAGTTTCTTATGGAGATGGCAACATGGGAAAAACTCTGAGATATGGCAATATCAATCTTGGGAATGTCATCATTGAAAAAGTAGCTCTAGTCTCAAGACTTAAACATAATCTGCTGAGTGTTAGTCAAATCTGTGATAGAGGTTATCATGTGGATTTCTTTGAAGAACACTGTGAAGTTGTAAGCAAATCTACAGGCAAAGTTGTTTTGAAGGGATACAGGCATGGTAACATTTATGAAGCCAAGCTTTCAACAAGTTCTGATGGTTCTGTAATCTGTCTATTAAGCAGAGCATCAATTGAAAAAAGCTGGGATTGGCATAAGAAACTCTCTCATTTAAATTTTAACAATATAAATGAACTAGTCAAGAAAGATCTTGTGAGAGGACTGCCAAAATCAGTATTTGCTCCTGATGGCCTTTGTGATTCATGTCAAAAGGCAAAATAAAGAAAATCTTCATTCAAGAGCAAGACTGAATCTTCAATTCTTGAGTCTTATCACCTACTACATGTTGATCTATTTGGTCCAGTGAATGTCATGTCTATTGCAAAGAAAAAATATGCTATGGTCATAGTAGATGAGTTTACCAGATACACATGGGTGTATTTCTTGCACACAAAATTGAAACTGCATCTATCTTGATTGATCATGTCAAACAACTGGATAAATTGGTCAAAAACTCTGTGAAAATCATAAGAAGTGATAATGGCACTGAGTTCAAGAATTTGATCATAAAAGAGTTCTGCAAAGACCATGGAATAAAGCAGGAATTCTCTGCTCCTGGAACTCCACATCAAAATGGAGTTGTTGAAAGAAAGAATAGAACTCTTATTGAAGCTGCACGAACTATGCTTGATGAAGCAAATTTACCAACCTACTTTTGGGCTGAAGCTGTGCAGCCTGCTTGTTTTACTCAGAATGCAACACTTATCAACAAGCATGGAAAGACACCATATGAGATGGTGAAGAAAAAAAGCCAAATCTGAAGTACTTTCATGTATTTGGATGCAAGTGTTTTGTGAAAGAGATATGTCCTAAGTCCAATCAAGTATGAGGATTTAGGAATAACTTTTATGTAATCTGCTTTGATTTCATTTATATTAATAAAAGACTTATTTTGTTTTATTACGGGCTCTATCTATTTAAGTGTTTAAATAAGATATACCATAGTTTAGAGTAAAGCTTTTTATGAATTATGATGAGATCATAATAGTGAGACCTAAAAGATGATAACTCTAAACTTAAATAGTTCCTGGTCATAGGATTACTAACTGGTAATTAATAATCCGCAAAGATTGGTACATACTATGCTTGCTTCATTATGAAGGATGTCTGTTCTCATAGATATTTGTATGGTGACATTATAGCTAGTATGTAGGTGCTTATTATAGAATAAGTTCACTGAACATGACTCGCACAGCTGAACAACTGATGGAGTTCACTCACGTGTCAGAAGTTGTTCATATAGTGATAGTTGTACAAGTATCCTTAGACTTGAAGTCATCATAGTCATCTTGTGTACACTGAACTATGCTTTGGTTTAGTTCTTAGTCTCCAGGGACAATTATTAGGGCTCTACTGGGTATAGGAATTTGTACACGAAGATAGTGTATGATCAATAAAGGATCTACCCCTTCCAGTGAAGGAAGAGATTGTTCAAAGCTGATCCACTTATGCTAGTTCAGGAATCTCTGGCCAGAGTGAATGAAATTAGAAAGGAGTTTCTAATTTACATAGAACTGAGCATAGTGAATGGGAAAGCAAATGATTAAATTAGATAGGCTTGACACAAGATCCTTGCCTTGTATTTAATCAGGACATTGGTGGGTAGAAGGAGTTATTTGTATGGTAACTATTCACTGACAGGTTCTTGGTATTCTAAGCAGTGAATTCATATTATCTGGATAGTCGCGATATGTTGAGAAGCATCACTCATGATGTAGAATAAATATAATTAATCAGTTAATTATATTTAGTACATTTTAATATTCATATAAATAATTAATAAAAAGTTTATTATTATTTATTTCTACTACCGGCATAATATTGAACCTACAGGGTCACACCATAAAAGAATGTTTCCTTTGATGAATAATGAGAGAGAGAATTATTTTTCTAAATAGTTAAGAAAAAGAAATAATGATTAAAATAGTTTTAATTATTATTAAAGCATTTTATGAAGATAAAATGTGGGGGTTAAAATATATATAGATATATTATAAAACCCTAGGAAAGTCCTATAAATAGAATGAGATGGATGGCTCATTTGGACAAGGATACACAATTTTGGTTTTGTGAAAACCCTAGCCTCCATCTTCTTCCTCTCTCTCTCTCTCTCTCTCTCTCTCTCTCTCAAAACTCTATTTTTATAAAAGCTTAGTTTTATAAAAGGGTTCATCGAAGAGGATCGTTCTTGGTGGATACCGGTAGAGTGCTTCACACACTGAGGAGCAACTGCTAGCACTCCAATTTTATAAAGCTTCGATTCATGAGGTATGGTTTCGATTCCTCATTTTTTCCCTTTTATACGTTTTTCTATATGTGCGGTATATGGTTTTTACGGAATAATTGTTATTTCACGTTTCCGCTCATCCGTAAATTCCTTCATTGGCATCAGAGCTAGGTTCTGCATATAGAGATTCATATAAAAAATTTCAGATTTTTTAATGCATGTATGGATTTATTATGACTTTTGCAAGTTTATTTGGATTTAATTATGAATTAATTCGAAATAATATTTGCATGAGATTTTGACTACTGATCTGGGTTCTACAAGTGTTGTAGATCATCTAGGTATTTTTTCATAATTTTGTGATGTGTAGATTATTTGTTATGAATTTTTTAAAATTGTTTTAATTAAAATTCATAAAATAATTATGCATGTGAATAATTATGATTAAAATTTGCACAAAGACCCATGGCTGATTTGGTATTTTTCTGCTACTCCCTGATTTAAGAAATCATATTATTTTGATTTTTATTAATTTATTAATTAACTGTTAATTAATTTATTAATAATAAAATTAAAATAATGATAATATTAATAAAGAGTTATTAATAAGGGAGTAAAGGGAAAGGGGTTACATCTCCTAATTGTAACAGCAGGCAGACAAACAGCCACGACAGGAAGGAACAAACGAAAAAAAAACCCTGCTATCGGTTGGCTGCTGCAGGCGCGTGCAGCGCACGCGGGGCGGGGGGTGTGTTGCGCATTCCGTGAATGCGTTACACACTGTTGCGCATTTACGGAATGCGTTACACGCGTAAATGGCTCAACAGTGTTGTCACGCATTACGTACATGCGTTACAGCCCGTATGTCCACATTAAATTTGATTTTTTGGGAGTTTCGTAACTCCGTTTTGGGCGTGCAATATATCGTTGGATTCGTTTTTCCGAGACGGATCTAATGGAGTGGTCAAATATTTTTTATATAAAAGTTTTGAACTGTTTATATTCCCGAAAGTGTTTTAAAGCATGTTTTAATTGTTTTAATTGCTTTTAAATGCTATAATAAATCCATACATCATTATATCAATATGTGACATGATATTAATTGCATGCTTACTTGTTTATTTATTTTTATATATGAGATATATGCCTGTGTTTACCATGCAATGATAGATTTAGGTGAACTTAAATCAATATTAGGCGTGCTCTAGAAAATCTAGAATAGGAATTGTTTCTTGCCTTGACAATAATATTATGAATACAATCATGAGATTCTTGTGTTTATGAAACACGTAATTAAATATGAATTTTCAATTTTGAGAGAAAGGATGATTCTGTCAACAACAGATTTCTATCTGTAAGAAAGGGTTATTAAGTGACGCCTCTTGACAATGCTCCACCCGATCTGGGAATCATCTGATTATCGATTATTGATTTGAAATATTTAATTTAAAAGGAAGAATCTCTTTATAATATGATTATGATTGTAATGTAATATAATCCCTCTAAAATTAAATAATATCAAGTAACAATTGACCAATGACACAACGGGCTTGTGTCGGTCATAGCCTTCCAATATGATAGAAAGTGGTTCTTATATTTTAAATCATTGTCGTTTCTTACTACAGCCAAGGGCTTTGATTTCGAAATAAGAAATACTTGTCTATTACATAGAGATGTGTACATTGAATTAGAATCTAAAGGTCGTTACGTGCTACAGCCGTGGGCCGTTGGAGACTGATTCAATTGTACGGTATGTTGGGTTAGACTTGACTTAGAATATTGAGTTTGTCGTGCCACAGCTGTGACTCAAGTATTCAAGAGGCTAAAGTTTGATTAGGGAATAACATAAGATGTAATTGACAAGAGTTGTCTGCCTATTGAACATCATATGAAGTTTCGTGCCACAGCCGAGGTTGTGTGATGGAATGTAGGATCCCTATTCCCACTAGCATTATGAATGCATAATTTTTCACGTAGGGGGTTGAATAAATTAGATAAACTAGTGGGAGCCACATATGAATAAAGACCCGATTCATATAGTATTTTAAAATGAAATTGAATATTTGCTAAGTGTTATTATGTGTTTATCATTCACAGATTTACTATATTCGTTATGTCTTCTGCACTATCACTCCGGAGTATACTAGATGCTCACAAGTTAACTGGTCCTAATTTTGTTGACTGGCTTCGAAACTTGAGAATTGTTCTCAGGGTGGAGAAGCTAGAATATGTGCTTGACTCACCTAAGCCTACGGAACCTGCTAACGATGCACATAATGATGAACATATTGTGTATCGTAAGTGGATAGATGATGCAAATGTTGCTCAATGCATCATGCTAGCTTCCATGAACATTGAGCTACAGAAGCAACATGAGCATATGGATGCTCACACTATCCTTATGCATCTACAAGAGTTGTATGATGTGGCAGGGAGGACAGCTCGATATGAGATATCGAAGGAGCTGTTCGGTTGTAGGATGTCTGAGGGATCATCCGTGAATGACCATGTACTTAAGATGATCAATTTGATTGAACGTCTTGGACAACTTGGTTTTGCCATGGATGGGGAGCTGAGCCAAGACTTGGTCTTGCAATCACTTCCGGGTTCGTTTTCGCAGTTTGTTGTGAACTTTCACATGAATAAGCTGGATGTCAGCCTAGTTGAACTCCACAACATGTTGAAGACTGCATAATCGAATTTTCCCCCTAAGAAGAGTTCTGTTCTTCTAATTGGTGAAGGTTCCAATCCTAAGATAAGGAAGAGGAACCCTTCCAAGAAGAAGAAAGTAGGTGAAGAAAAGTCGGTTCCACCAAAAGCTGAAGACCCCAAGAGCAAAGTTGTTTGCTTTCACTGTAACAAGGTGGGGCACTAGAAGAGGAACTGTAAGGTTTACCTTACAGAATTGAAGGAGAAGAAGGGTAGTGAGACTACCACTTCTGATTCAGGTATGTTCATGATAGAAATGAATATGTCATTAAGTTAAATTTCTACTTGGGTATTAGATACCGCCTGTGGTTCTTACATCTGCAATTCGTTACAGGGACTAAGGAGAAGTAGGACTCTTGAGGAAGAGGAGGTGATTCTACTGATGGGAAATGGAGCAAGAGTTGCTGTTGAAGATGTAGGATCATTTCATTTACATATGCCTACGGGCAAGACTATTGTTTGAAATAATTGTTATTTTGTTTCCTCGATTGTAAGGAATATTGTTTCTATTCCTATGTTGGATTTGGATGGTTTTTCATTTTATTATTAAGAATAATGAATGTTCTATCCTTAGAGATAATATTCTTTATTGACGTGGTATTTTAAATAATGGTCTGTATGTATGTGACATAATTTACTTTAGATTGAACAAACTAATAAAAGAAAAGGGATGATGAAGATCTCACTTCATTGTGGCATTGCAGTCTCCATTTAGTGGACATGGAGAGAGGGCTGCAGATTTGCTAGGATTGGTACACACAGATGTATGTGGACCAATGTCTACGCAAGCCATGGGTGGATTTTCATACTTCATTACTTTCATAGATGATAGATCTAGATTCGGATATGTGTTTGATGAAACACAAGTCTGATGCCTTTGAAAAGTTCAAAGAGTATAAGTATGAAGTGGAGAAACAAACCAAAAATGGTATTATAACTCTTCGATCAGATCGAGGTGGTGAATAATTGAATGGAGAGTTTCTGGATTATCTCAAAGAAAAGGGTATAGTCTCCCAGTGGACTCCTCCAGATTGGTATCTGAAAGGAGAAATCGAACTTTGTTAGACATGGTTCGATCCATGATGAGCTATGCGAATCTTCCAGTATTCCTATGGGGTTATGCATTGGAAACCTCAGCATATTTACTGAATAAGGTGCCTTCCAAATCTGTTCCTCAAACTCCATATGAGATATGGAAAGAAAGGAAACCGAGTCTTACACACGTTAAGATTTGGGGATGTCTAGCTTATGTCAAGAAAGTTGACCCAGATAAGCTGGAATCTCGATCCGTAAAATGTAGTTTTGTGGGATATCCTAAAGAGACTTTAGGGTATTACTTTTACACCGATCATCGGGCGTTTGTCTCCAGACATGCTACCTTCTTAGAAAAGGAGTTTATCATTGAAGGAAACAGTGGGAGCAAAATTGAACTTGATGAAGTTCAAGAAGCACAAACTACTACGAATCAAGTGGAAACACCTGTTCAGACTGAACAACCTTCTGTGGAACAACCCATTCGTAGGTCAGGGAGAGTGTCTCGCCAACCTGAGAGGTATTATGGCCTTGTCATTGAGAATGGCAATGAGTTGTCAATCATTGATGATGACAACCCTGTGACCTATAATGAGGCTATGAGTAGTGTTGACTCAGAGAAATGGCAAAGTGCCATGAAATCCGAAATGGAATCTATGTATACGGTATACAAAAGAAAGATTAGAGCAGATGGCCAGGTGGAGACCTTTAAAGCCAGGATTGTGGCAAAAGGATTCAAACAAAGGCAATTGATTGACTTTGATGAAACCTTTTACCTGTAGCCCTGTTAAAATCAGTTCGGATTTTGCTTGCGATTGCTGCTTACTGCGACTATGAGATCTGGCAAATGGCCAGATGGTTTTCTTTCCAAGGGAAATGAAAACCTAGTGTGTAAGCTGCTGCGAACCATATGTGGTTTAAAGCAAGCTTCTCGTAGATGGAACATCCGTTTTGATGAGACAATCAAAGAGTTTGGTTTTATCAAAAACGTAGATGAACCATGTGTCTACAAAAGGGTTAGTGGGAGCGCGGTAACATTTCTTGTATTGTATTGAAAGCGAGTTGACACACATAACAACATAGCAGACCCACTCACAAAGCCACTTTCTGAAAGTCACTTTGATCGTCATAAAGACAGGATGGGTATTAGATACCAGAGTGATTGGCTTTAGTACAAGTGGGAGATTGAAAGAGATATATCCTAAGTCCAATCAAGTATGAGGATTTAGGAATAACTTTTATGTAATCTGCTTTGATTTCATTTATATTAATAAAAGACTTGTTTTGTTTTTATTACGGGCTCTATCTATTTAAGTGTTTAAATAAGATATACCATAGTTTAGAGTAAAGCTTTTTATGGATTATGATGAGATCATAATAGTGAGACCTAAAAGATGATAACTCAAAACTTAAATAGTTCCTGGTCATAGGATTACTAACTGGTAATTAATAATCCGCAAAGATTGGTACATACTATGCTTGCTTCATTATGAAGGATGTCTGTTCTCATAGATATTTGTGTGGTGACACTATAGCTAGTATGTAGGTACTTATTATAGAATAAGTTCACTGAACATGACTCGCACAGCTGAACAACTGATGGAGTTCACTCACGTGTCAGAAGTTGTTCACATAGTGATAGTTGTACAAGTATCCTTAGACTTGAGGTCATCATAGTCATCTTGTGTACACTGAACTATGCTTTGGTTTAGTTCTTAGTCTCCAGGGACAATTATTAGGGCTCTACTGGGTATAGGAATTTGTACACGAAGATAGTGTATGATCAATAAAGGATCTACCCCTTCCAGTGAAGGAAGAGAATGTTCAAAGCTGATCCACTTATGCTAGTTCAGGAATCTCTGGCCAGAGTGAATGAAATTAGAAAGGAGTTTCTAATTTACATAAAACTGAGCATAGTGAATGGGAAAGCAAATGATTAAATTAGATAGGCTTGACACATGATCCATGCCTTGTATTTAATCAGGACATTGGTGGGTAGAAGGAGTTAATTGTACGGTAACTATTCACTGACAGGTTCTTGGTATTCTAAGCAGTGAATTCAGATTATCCGGATAGTCGCGATATGTTGAGAAGCATCACTCACGATGTAGAATAAATATAATTAATCAGTTAATTATATTTAGTGAATTTTAAAATTCATATAAATAATTAATAAAAAATTTATTATTATTTATTTCTACTACCGGCATAATATTTAACCTACAGGGTCACACCATAAAAGAATGTTTCCTTTGATGAATAATGAGAGAGAGAATTATTTTTCTAAATAGTTAAGAAAAAGAAATAATGATTAAAATAGTTTTAATTATTATTAAAGCATTTTATGAAGATAAAATGTGGGGGTTAAAATATATATAGATATATTATAAAACCCTAGGAAAGTCCTATAAATAGAATGAGATGGATGGCTCATTTGGACAAGGATACACAATTTTGGTTTTGTGAAAACCCTAGCCTCCATCTTCTTCCTCTCTCTCTCTCTCTCTCCCAAAACTCCATTTTTATAAAAGCTTAGTTTTATAAAAGGGTTCATCGAAGAGGATCGTTCTTGGTGGATACCGGTAGAGTGCTTCACACACTGAGGAGCAACTGCTAGCACTCCAATTTTATAAAGCTTCGATTCACGAGGTATAGTTTCGATTCCTCATTTTTTCCCTTTTATACGTTTTTCTATATGTGCGGTATATGGTTTTTACGGAATAATTGTTATTTCACGCTTCCGCTCATCCATAAATTCCTTCATTTTGTTCTTAAGACTCATCCTGAACAGCTATCCAAATTTGATCTAAAAGTTGATGAAGGAATTTTTGTTGGATATCCACTTTCCACAAAAGCCTTCAGAGTCTACAATTTAACAACAAGGGTTGTCATGGAATCTATCAATGTCTCTTTTGATGATAAGAAGATTACTGGACTTGAAGATTTCAATGATCATGATCAGCTGAGATTTGAGAATGAAATTTTAAATTTTGATTCTGTAAATTCTGATAGTCTAAATCTTGATACTACAAACTCTGATGGGTTAAACTCTGATGTTACTGAAACTGTGGTGACTACGCCAAAGGAAAATGCACCTGTGCAGGGGGAGCATATTGAATATCCAACCACATCTCAAGAAGCATCAGAACCTAGAACAGGCTCTTCAAGTTCTGATTCATCAAGTTCTGATGGGCCAAGTTCTGATAATTCTGGAAGCTCTGATTCTTCAACTGCTGAAAAATCTATCTCAAATTCCGAAGTCTCAGAGAGCATAATTTCAGGGGGAGCATCAGAAAATGCTGATCGAGACAGCATGGATCATGAGGGAGCATCCAGTTCTAGAGATCACCTTCCATCTGCAAGGAAGTGGACTAAAGCACATACACTTGACTTGATTATTGGAGATCCTGAAGCAGGTGTTAGAACTAGAACAGCAACATCAAATGAATGTCTCTATCATTCTTTTCTTTCTCAAACTGAACCAAAGAAAGTGGAAGAAGCTCTTCAAGATGCTGATTGGGTGCAAGCAATGCAGGAAGAGTTAAATGAATTTGAAAGAAATAAAGTCTGGACCCTAATACTAAGACCAAAGAATAGATCTGTTGTTGGTATAAAGTGGGTGTTCAGAAATAAAACTGATAGTGATGGCATAATTACAAGAAATAAAGCAAGGCTGGTTGTAAAAGGATATTCTCAACAGGAGGGAATTGATTATGATGAAACATTTGCACTAGTTGCTAGATTGGAAGCCATAATGATATTTTTGGCTTATGCTACTCACAAAAAGTTTAAAGTCTTTCAAATGGATGTAAAAAGTGCTTTTCTTAATGGAGAATTGGAAGAAGAAGTATTTGTTTAACAACCTCCAGGTTTTGTAGATTCAAAATTTCCTATCATGTCTACAGACTTGATAAAGAACTTTATGGCCTTAAGCAAGCTCCAAGAGCATGGTATGAGACTTTAGCTCAGTTTTTTCTAGAAAGTGGATTTAACAGAGGGACTATTTGATAAAACTTTATTCTATCTCAACCATGGAAAGGACTTACTTTTGGTACAGATATATGTTGATGATATCATTTTTGGTTCTACAAATGACAGACTTTGTAAGAAGTTTGCCAAGCTAATGCAGTCAAGATATCAAATGAGTATGATGGGAGAACTTAGTTATTTTCTGGGCCTTCAAGTCAAGCAGAATGAAGAAGGAATTTTATTTGTCAATCTAAGTACACCAGAAATTTGTTGAAGAAATTTGGAATGCAAGACTGTTCAAGTGCATCCACTCCTATGGCCACTACAAGAAAATTGGATAAGGATACTGGTACATCAGTAGATATTACTGATTACAGAGGTATGATTGGCTCATTACTCTATCTAACTGCAAGTAGACCTGATATCATGTATGCTACCTATCTTTGTGCAAGATTTCAAGCAGATCCAAGAGAACCTCACTTAACAGCTGTGAAAAGAATTTTCAAGTACCTTAAGGGTACAGTTGATCTAGGATTGTGGTATCCTAGGGAATCAGACTTTAAGCTAATAGGTTACTCAGATGCAGATTTTGCAGGGTGCAAAATTGACAGGAAAAGCACAAGTGGAAGCTGCCAATTTCTTGGAGGCAGATTAGTTTCTTGGTTTAGCAAGAAATAAAAGTCAATTTCCACATCAACTGCAGAGGTAGAGTACATTGCTGTAGGAAGCTGTTGTGCACAAATTCTTTGGATGAAGAATCGGTTACTGGATTATGGGTTAACATATTTCAAAATACCCATTTACTGTGATAATCAAAGTGTTATTGCTATGACATGTAATCCAGTTCAGCACTCAATGACAAAGCACATCAGCATTAGGTACCACTTCATAAGGGAACATGTGATGGAAGATACAGCGGAATTGCATTTTGTTCCAACAGATCAACAACTAGCAGATATATTCACAAAACCACTGTGTGAAGCTACTTTTACAAGATTGGTAAATGAACTTGGAATGGTTTTAAGTTCTTTCTCTAAATCTGTTTAGTTTATGTTCTGATATATCAGACTTTATGATCGGTATTTACAGATATTACTATCTTCATTTAATCTGTGCTTAAATTGAAATTTTCCTAAGTGCTGATTGTTTTCTGATGTGAATTTCTAAACTCTGATAGTGATATGAATGTTTCTATGACTATTCAATCCAATGAGGATAACTGTGCTAGATGCTGACCTAGTAGTCTCTAATATACTAAAGATCTCATGTTTGAAGTAATTGTTTATATGGAAATCTTTTAACACAAGAAAATTCTGATATTGAGCTTGGTTAGGTTTACTCTGTGTATCTTATTACTAAGTCAAAAACTAGAATAGTGCTTCTTATCTGTTAAGTTCTGATGTTAGTAAATCTTATGGATGTACTAAGTGCTGATAAGCCTCACTTATCAAAAGAAAAAGTAAAGAAAAGAAATAAATATCAGGTACTCCTTTGAGATCTAGAGAAAAATATATGTGGAAGGGAAGACCCAAGTGCATTCCTGGTATTAAGTAATATGCATTAGAAAAGCAAAATAAAATTTTCTTGGTGACTTTTCACATTCTCTGATTACTGGAGAAATACTTTGATAACAACATAAATTCTGATAAGCAGTCGTGACTCATTTACACTGAGAAGCCACTGTGCAAAAAAATATCAAAAGATGCATAAAATGAGCACAAAACAGTTGAGGTGGACTCATGCATGAACTCATTCTATAGTAGACTTCAGACTAATGACAGATTTTGAGCAAAGTTCTTAGTTATGCCTTATTTCTAAGATGTACTGAAGTGAATTAGACTTTACTCTTTGTCTAATATTTAGCTTAAAGCACACACTTATACTCCATATGAATGATGAAAATTATTGTGGTGATCAATGTTGTTTTAGATGAACAGTTTAAGTGTCAGTTGCATAAATTCCGAGGACAAGTTCTGATGGAAGTTCTGATGATTAATTTCCACGAAAACCATATCAGTATTTGTGTGAAGAATTACAGAAATAAACATTCACTTTTTGAGTACAGAAGCCATATTCTGATGACCTTTAAATTCTGATAATAATCAAGTTCTGATGCTTACGTGGGAGTATTTATTTACTTGATTTATTTTTGGTCAATACTTAAACGGTTCTATTTTATCAGAATATTGGTTTAAGTGAGATAAAGACAGTCATAATCATTTGTTTAGTGGGAACAGTTTTTTTTTTGAAAAACTGTATGTGTATAGTAATCATTACTTATTTCCCGTGCCCATTAAATATTGTCTTAACTACTGAATGGCTGACATGTGTAAAGACTGTTCCAATTCGTCTTAACTACTATTAAGTGGTGTGTATAAGTAAAAGAGAGAAAATATTTAAAATCTTTTATCTACTTTTGTACTCTATACTCTCTCTCTTTACACTTATTCTCTCTATATTCACTGACGGTTTTTACACAGATATTTTACCAAACACCTTTCAGGCATTCTTATTTCTCACTTCTTTTCTAATGGCACCCAAGGATCTAATCTTTCATGGAGCAAAGTTCATCCCCAACAACTACATT
The DNA here is from genome assembly GCF_009905375.1 of Apium graveolens. Taxonomy (NCBI): domain Eukaryota; kingdom Viridiplantae; phylum Streptophyta; class Magnoliopsida; order Apiales; family Apiaceae; genus Apium; species Apium graveolens. The sequence goes on along the minus strand of NC_133653.1, from coordinate 88,507,210 downwards.
GCCATTCTAACCAAGAGTGAAGCTCCGTCGAAACTTCATTTTATTCAGGACTTCTTGGCTCACAGTGAAATAGGGTTCGCTTTAACGCAACCATCCACTTTATCTGGAACTCAAGTTCTGACGTTCTGGCGAACGGGACTTTATGATGATGGTGGTAAGGATGGGACTCCAAGCATCATTTTTACAGTAAAGGAGGTGGAGTACGTTGTTACTCCGACAACAGTCAGGAAAGCTCTACATCTACCGGAGAACTGCAGTTCAGTTCTGCTGTTGAGGAGCCATTGCTACAACAAATGATGGCTAATTTAGGGTATGAGGAGAGTTTGGCAAAGTTGGGCCAACTTAAATGCCCTCATATTCGAAGAGAATGGAGTTTTTTCTTCGATTGCATCACCAAGGCGTTCACAAATAACTGCTCAAATTTTGACGCCATTCTGATTCTGACTCAACAAATTTGGGTATGCTCTCCTAAACCAGTCTCACTTTGATTATGCAAAGACTGTGTTATATTTTATAGGAGATAGAATGACAGAGGACAGGAATGTAGTTTACTTTGCTAGTTTCTGTCAGTTAATTTACAGTTACTGTACATCAGATGAACCACAACTAGCAAGTGAACACATAGAACCTTTTAGGTTAGCTAAAAGGGCTTTTACTGATCTTTTAACTGATGATAACAAAAAGAAAGTTCTGGGGCCCCTTAGAATTCCTTTAGCAGTAAAGCAAGCCCTTATAAATGCTGATACTTACTCTTTATTATATCCTGATGTTCCACAACAACAACAACAACCACAACCACAATCCCAACATCCATCAAAACCAACTACTATCACTCAACAAACACATACATCAGAACATGTCAACCAACCATCAGCACATAATCAGGTGAAGCCTTCTTCTTCTAGAGCAAAGGGGAGTAAGACAGTACCTTAGGCACAGCAGAAAAGAAGGAAGATGATTTTAAGAGATGAGTCTGATGATGAGGCACAGGTTCAACCATCAGAACTTGTTGCTGAAGTAGCTGAGAAAGTTTCTTCTCAGAAAGCTCAAGAAACTGGGAGTTCTAGGCCCCTAAAAAGGCTTAGAAAGCTAAACTCTGATGATCAAGCTCCCAGAGTCTCTCCACCAGCTAAGAGACTTAAAAAGCAAAGAGCAAGAAGGGCTGTAGAGGAATCAATCTCTGAAGAAGGAATGGAAGCAGCAGCTGTGGAAAGGGTTCAGGAATCTCTAATCCCACAAGAACCTACTGTAGTTGAATCTCTTCCAAAGGCTGAGCCAGAACTTCATGAAGCTCACAAATCTCCAATCCAAGAGCCAGAGACTACTCCGATGCCTACACCTCATGTGTCTCCAATAAACTCTCCAGTACATGCTGACAACCCAGGCACAAGTGCTGAAATTGATATCAACAACTTGGATGTGCCTGTGGTCTTGTATCTGGGAGCTCCATCTACTTCACATCTTTCTCCGCACACTCCACCAACAACTCCACTGCTAGATGCTGATGTCCATGCAGATATTCTAACAACACCTATTCTGAATGCAGATGTTGAGGATCATAAATTGCGTGAGTATCAGGAGTTGGAAGTTGATCAGAACTTGACAGCAAACCAGCTCATAGAAGATGATCAGAATTTATTTCAAGGTCAGCACTTAGATACTAATAAGTCTGAATCTTCTATTGCTTCCCATACAATCATTCTATCAAAAGATGCTGATACTGAAGACTTTGCAAGTTCTGTTGAAGTAAATGCTGAAAATACAGGTGATGCTGCTACAAATATAAATGCTGATGCAGCTGGTCCTTCAGGACATGCACCCTCACAAGCAGTTGGTAAAGCTGATTTGATTAAGAAGTTTGTGAGGGAGGATGCACCAGTTCCTTGGAGTGAAACTCGCAGAGGAAGAGAGTGGATCAAGGAGTGGAACGAAGTTGATTTTGTTCCTACTGCAAATGTTCTTGCTGAGCACCTAGCTAAAGCTGATGAAATGCTGATGAATGATAACTTTAAAGCACAGCTCAGAGTTACTACATTGAGTACCAGGAACCTTCAAGGTCAACACTCACTAACTCAAGCCAAGGTGGACCAAATTCAAGATACACTGACTAAGCAAGACATGAATGTCACATTGGACAAGAAAAGGTTTTTCAAGCCAGCCTTTGAACACATTGAGTATATAGAAAAGACTCAAGAAAAGCAGCAAGCTCAACTATCTGATATTTTAAAGAATCAAGCTGCTCAACAAAACCAACTCAATAAAATTCAAAACTCTGTGGAATTGCTTGTCTCCCTGCTACTACCAGATGATGCCAAAAAGGGGGAGCAAGTAATTAAGTCCAAATGCACAACTGATCAACCACTGAAGGGTAATGATGATGATAATGAAGACCAGAAAAACTCTGAAAGGAGTAGAGGTCTAAGTCAAGGTAGGGGTTCTCTATCAAGCAAAGCCAGAACTATAAGTCAAATAACAAGTTCTGATACTAGTAAAAGGGTAAGTTATGATGAACAAACTCTGAAACTTGATGAAGAGATCTCCAAAAGGCTGTTCCTAAAGGATAATCCAGGCATGGATATTGAAAGCCTGAAGGAAGAAGAGATTAGACTGAAAACTGAAAATGACAATTCTAAGTCAAAGTATAAAGCTCAAGTCATAGCAAAGAAACCACCTAAGCCTAAGGGCATTGTGATCAAAGAGAGGACAGATACTGAGGCATCTAAGGCCAAGTCCAAATCACAAGTGGAAGTTGATCCTAGATTCAATGGTAAGGCAAAAGCTGATGAATCTGTAAAGATATATCTGCCAACCATGGATCTGGAACTAAAAGCTGATAAAGATACAAGTCTGATTTTGAAGAAGAAAAGGAATATTCAAGCAACCTCTGACAGAGCTCAAGTTATCTTGACATCAGAAGAAAAGGAAACCTTTGACATTGCTCATGTTAAACCTTCAACAGTTCTACTACATGGGCAATCTACTCAACCTATGAAGACTTCAACAAATGTTTTTCAAGGTAGATTGATTCAAGAGAAGGAAGCTAGAGATAAAAAAGGACTGTGTAATGCTAATGAGAAAAGAATACACAACTCTACCTCAGATCCTACATCCCTTACTGAGCAGGAGTAGGGACAACTCCAGAAAGATTAAATCAATTGGAGTCTATACAGATGGTCTACAATTCCAGGCTGAATGAAGAAATAATGCTCTATTTTATGACAGATGGGAGGGTATTACAGATAAGAAAGGATGTAATTCGGTTGAAGTATTATAAAGAACTGTAACATGTTTTATTTTTACTTCAAGTGAAGAACAGATCAACAGATGGTGCTTCCAGATACTTAATATCTGATATTTAAAGGCAGAAGAAACTTTACTCTGTAAAGTCTGACAGCACATACTATCCAAAGTATAGAGCTCACAATGGTGATTTAGTTGAGATGAAGCCCAATACCGCCAAGATCACTACTTTTTTGGGTATTAAGGGTGTTGAATTTAACCTGGAGTCTGACAAAGCTTATCTAATCAGACTGGATCAGGAGATAAGGAAAGCAAAGATTAATGATCACAGGGCTGCTATCTTTCAGATAGGAGAAGATATAGCTGAACTTAAAGATGCTAAAATGAGAATGATAAATGAACTTGAATATGCTGAGAGAACTCTTCTGAAGAACTATCTCAGAACAACTCCTGACATCCAAGAGATCACACACTGAAGCCAAGTCAATGACTACAACTGTTAAAATTTTGAAGGACATACAGGCTAAAGCTGATATCAGATTTTAAGGATGGTAAAAGCTACAAGGACTGTGAGTTGTAGTTATCTAGTTAAATTCTCATATGCATTTGTACTTAATGTTTTTGACATCATCAAATATCTATTAAACTTGTATATTATGCTAATTTACAAGTTGGGGGAGATTGTTAGATATATTTGTGGTGTCATGTCTAATAATGATTTGTGTTTAGTTTTCAGATCTTAACTAACAGAATAAATCAGGACTTAACTGGAAATCAGTACTTATACTGAAGTCAGAACTTAAGTTATCAGAACTTAAGATATCAGAAGATATTCATCAGAAGATAATATCAGGACTTAAGAAGACTTTCAGATAAGGAAGGCGGCTGATTTAAGGAAAAGAAGATCGAGACTAAAACAAGAAAAGATATGCATGGAGAAGAATTCTGTGAAAAATTAAAGACTTGGAGGAAAAAATAACTAATTGATATATTTTAGGATACAGAATTATATTCGATATCAATTAGAGATTATCTTGTAACTGTGTGGTATATAAACACAGACATAGGGTTTACACTAGAAGTGTTATCATTATCGAGAATATTATTTATTGTAACCCTAGCAGCTCTCGTGATATTTGTTCATCACTGAGAGAGAACAGTTCCATTGCAACACTTTTTTATTAATAAGATTATTCTGTGTTACATACTTGTGTTCTTAATTCGATTTGATTGTATTATACACTGTATTCAACCCCCCTTCTACAGTGTGTGTGACCTAACAGTAACTTTGGTTATATCACTTATATATATATATTGACATCCATATGGTCGGATCGATGAAAAGTAATTTTAAAATAATAGAAACACAAATTCAGGATTAAACACTAGTTAAATATACAAGTCAAACTCATGTTTGACTGTTAAAATGACAAATCAATTAAAATTATTTTGATATATAACTTTGGTTATATCACTAATATATATATATATATATATATATCTATTGACATCCATACGGTTGAATCGATGAAAAGTATTTTTAAATTAATAGAAACACAAATTTAGGATTAAACCCTAGTTAGTTGTAAAAGTCAAACTCATGCATGACTATTAAAATGACAAACCAAATAAAATTATTTTGATATGTAACTTTGGTTATATCACTAATATATATATATATATATATATATTGACATCCATATGGTCGGATCGATGAAAAGTAATTTTAAAATAATAAAAACACAAATTCAGGATTAAACACTAGTTAGCTGTAAAAGTCAAACTCATGCTTGACTGTTAAAATGACAAACCAAATACAATTATTTTGATATGTAACTTTGGTTATATCACTAATATATATATATATTGACATCCATATGGTCGGACTGATGAAAAGTAATTTTAAAATAATAGAAACACAAATTCAGGATTAAACACTAGTTAGTTGTACAAGTCAAACTCATGCTTTACTGTTAAAATGACAAATCAAATAAAATTATTTTGGTATGTAACTTTGGTTATATCACTAATATATATATCTATTGACATCCATACGTTCGGATCGATGAAAAGTATTTTCAAAATAATCGAAACACAAATTCAGGATTAAACACTAGTTAGTTGTACAAATCAAACTCATGCTTGACTGTTAAAATGACAAACCAAATAAAAGTATTTTGATATGTAACTTTGGTTATATCTCTAATATATATATCTATTGATATCCATATGGTCGAATCGTTGAAAAATATTTTTAAAATAATTGAAATAACAATTGAGGATTAAACACTAGTTAGTTGTACTAGTCAAACTAATGTTTGACTGTTAAAATGGTAAACCAAATAAAATTATTTTGATATAAACTTTTGGTTATATCACTATTATATATATATCTATCGACTCCTAAATATAAACTATAATATGTACTTATCACCTATTGTCCATATTGGTGCTCAATACTCTTTCATTTCAGGATAGATTGTCCAAAGGCGTTGCGAAAAATATATACGGAAATTTTTTATTTTAATAAATAGTTGTTTATATAAAAATAAATTAATATTGAAATATATATATATGTTATTATTATTATTTTTCAAAGTTAATAGTGTACTTCTAGAGTCGATTTTATATTTTTATAGAAATAATATATTTCCTCATAATTTGTAAAATATTTATGTATTAAAAAAGTAACATCTAATTTTCCTAATTTTTTTGAATAATCTTTTTAACGATCCAGTCGTGTGAATGTTAAGATATATTTATTTTAGTCATATACACAAATTATCAAATATAAATATACGAATACATATATAAATTTATATTTAAAATAATTATCAATATTTAATCTACTTAAATTTTAATAAAAAATTTATTGAAACATAAGTGATATATAGGCAAAACAGGTGAAAATTGAAGCGGCAAATGGACCTCTGTTTCTGATTTTTCCAAAAAAAAACACCCCTCCTTTGAGAAATAGGACAATCGAATACTCTAATTGCTTCACATCTGAATATATTTTCATTCTCTCTTTCTTACTTCTCTCTCCTCTTCACTCTTCTCCTCTCTTTCTCCCCTCTCCTCTCCTGGTTATGCAAAATCTATACATACATAAAGGTTTACTTTAATTCTAGCCTCCTTTGGTTGATTTGTATGTTTCTTTTACGGGGGCTTTAGTTATGGTTTCGTTTAGGGTTTCAATTCGACTTCAATTTGGGGTTTTAGTCCGTGTTCAAAACTAGGGTTTTAAGGCTTTTTTTTGGATTCAAGGGAAGGCGTCTCTCTCTCTCTCTCTCTCTTTCTCTCTCTCTCTCTCTCTTCCTGGTATGCATATCTCTCTCCCCCTCTCTCTCTCTCTTTCCCTCTCTCTCCTTCCCCCCTCTCTTTCCTCTCTCTGTATATATATTTGCGTGGATTTTGTAAATTGTATTATAATTAGCTACTGATTTTCTTGTAGTGCTTTATCTGGTAGATTTGTATTTATTTGTTTTTGTTTGTGTTGCGTAGAGAATATAAAATAATTTGAATTGTGATGAACAGTCTTGTGGGAAAATATCAATAAATAACAAATCAGCTGATCTGTTGACTTGTTAGTTATTGATGTTGCGGATTGAATTTAACACTGACCCCGAGGTAGCTCTCTTATATTAAATATATTATTTTTTCTAGTTAGCGTCTACTCAAATAATATATTGTTGGGTACAAGTGTTTTTGAATCCGTTATTAGAATATGTCTGTGACTTGTTACTTGAGTAAGAAGGTTAAAACTAGATGCTCATTGTTTATGAATAAATTACCATGATGATGACCACAATGATGTCCTAATATGCATAAGATTACTCAAAATGATAAGGTAGTACCCTTCAACTAAATCACTTTCACTCTTGTATCGATATATATGATGAGTATGAGAATATGTGGTACCATTCATCTTATGTATATGCATTTTTTCAGGTGACAGTTATGCTCATGTCCCTTATGCCATTCTTAAGTATACTTTGGATTTGAATTTGAGATTTTTGATGTAATTGTACTTGGACTTTAAGCTATATTGTACTGCCTTTTTCTTTATTAGAGTTTCGCTAGACCAATTGTTGTTGGGAAATTTTTTAACTTAAACTTTTCTGTTTCTCTGATGTTTTGTTCTCTTTGAGAGTGTTTCACATGCAATGATGCACGCACATATAGTATGCAATTTAACATTTTTTCCTACTTGCTTGATAGGTTGTGATATATTCACCTGCTAGAACTGCTTCTCAGCAAGGATCAGGAAAAACTGGAAAGTGAAAAATTAATTTTGTCTCGACCCAAAAGTATAATTATCTCCCACTATTATTTATTCATTCTAGAAATTGAATTTGAATTTGCTAAATCTAAGCTATGGATCTGCACCTTCATTTGAACTTTGGGATCTGTTTAGTTTGAACGTTTAATAGCAGTGTGATATATTTACCTCTACGTCTCTCTTCAACTCCTAATAAATAAAGTAAACAAGATTTATTTGGACTGTAGAACCTGATTTGGACCTCTTAAGCTAAAAGGGTCTTAAATCTTGTAGTCTTTCTGTTGTCATTTCAAACTTGTGCAATTAGCGTAATAGGAAAAATGGGTTATGCAAGTTTCTTTCTTCTAATATCTTAATATGTAGAGCTATGTTCGGACTTGATGAAAGTGTCCAAGTATAAGACTATGCAAAAAAAATTGTAAGAACCCTGATTTTTTTTTGTAATATTTTAAAACTTCAGTGAATAATAACTGGAACTAATTATGTAGTACATATGGATTTCATCACAAATATGAATAGTGGAATTTTGGAAATCCGAGATCATATTCTTGTTTATCGAGGAAAATAAGTGAATGTAAAAGCCGTCGGAATTCGAAGATCCACGATTATACTACGTGTTTTCGTATCCGTAAGGAATGGCATAGAACCGGGAATACTACGTGAAATAAATATTATATCAAGGTGTTTCTATGATCAAGAGAAAGGAATAGAATTGGTTAAAGGATCATAAGCAATAAAAGAATTCACTACGAAACGAAATGTTATGCGAGAAAACTATCAGAATAAAATGACAAGTGCATGAGTGTAAATTAAATAAGAAGTGAATGGAAGCCATGCAAGGTGGCCATGCAAGATCCTACACCAAACTAGTAGTTAGAAGTGTAGCTAGTAGTTAGTAAATCAAACTAGAATAGTAGCATGAATAGTATAGGGGAGACAAGAAGTACCATGCACCATGCTTCTACTTTTCTACTCCACCACACAATTAATCAAGCCAAACCTCCACTTTTTTTTGTCCAAATAATTATATATCAACCCATACTTATATTTTACACCACACCACTCAAGTACCCAAGTCAAGAAAAGCTCCCACACTCCTCATTTCCAGCAGTTCGGATTTTCAGACCAAGGGGGAAAGAAAAATTTATAACTTGAGTTTTAGAGCTTCATAAATCATGAAATTTGGACCATAGCTTCCTCATTACATATAAAAGGTACGTGCAAATTTTTATGGCCATTAATTAAGGATTTCATAGGTAAATCGTGGTCCAAAGTTGGGCATGTTTTTGTTGGTTAGAAACTAAGTTCTTGATGTTTTCTTGTTAGTTTAAGGCTTGTTAAGGATAGATCAAGCTTTTCCAAGGTTAATACACTCTTCCTAGGTGTTTTAAGGATCAAAGAAAGGTATAACTCTTCACCTTTAAAGATTTTATGGTTGAATTTTAAGGATTTATGTTATATAGTTTCAAGATTCAAAAGATTGTGAGTGCTTGAGATTTATGTGTCTAAATCTTGTTAAGTTTTAAAGATTATGAGATGTGGTTCTTGGATGTTACACTAGATGATGTAGAGAATGAGTAGATGAGTGAATCTTGAGAAGTAAAAAGTGTTGTGTTGGTCATAAGTAGTGAATGTGTCAAGAACAAGTAGTAGAAATGGAATGTGGAGCCTATTGCACTTGGTCTGCCTTCTGCAGTGTATTCGGCCATGTAAATGTTTGAAACTTGTGAGTCATTGGCTATGACTGGGTAGATCTTGATTTTTAGTTTCTGTACATTTGTGGATCGTCGCAAGGGGATTTACGGTTTAGAAGTTATGACCGTTTTAGTGTAGAGCGTTCATACGAAAAGCCAACTGCACATAGGCCACTTGCATGATGATTTTGAAAGGCTAAAAATGATTTCGGAATCTTGGAAAAATCATGATAATTAAATAATGCAGCAAGGAAGCTGTCCAAAAAGAATTTTAAGAAAATATTAATTTTTCGATTTTATAAAAATGTTTTAGTGAAGCGAATCGATAATCGCGTACTAACTAAGATCGTTGGTTATTGATTTTAAATCGCCAATAAAAGCCCCGAGACCATACCACTCTTAGCACTCGAGGCAAGTTTACAAAACCCTATCACAAATTATCCATGCTATATATACTGTTATGATATTGATGCCATGATTTACAGTTTGAAAATATATGCTTGTGTGTGATATCAATACATTCAAATTATGCGATTGTTTACGAAAACAAACTTCATTTTATACGAGTATGAGAAATTGAAACGTAATTTTTAATATAATACAAGATAGTGGGAGTCGAAGATATTTTAAATCGATTTAATTCCGGAACGATCCGAACACGAAAGATTTCTATTTCAATAAGCAAAGTACTTTCGCGTAACATACATATTAAGCGAACGATTGAGATTTGATTTATAACTATACGAGATAATCGAATATTCACTCAAGGGATATCCTATTTGATTATTTATTAATAAGTAATACCTAAAGAGTTACTAAAATATCCAGAAAATACTTAAAGAGATATTGTAAAGTTTATAAATCAATTCACTCTATTTAAAACGCATGTAACCATTCGATGGATAATTATAAGATGTCAAATCCTGTCTTAAATATTTAGTTAAGATTTTTATCAATTCATTGAACCTTATTGAGAAACATTTTGTACTTAAGGTTTTATAAATTCATTGAACCCTTCTTAAAAATATTATGAGACCGTAAATATTTAATATTACGAACCTCTAAAAATCATTTGAAAATAGACATAGTTCCCAAGGATACTTTCTAAATTATTCAAAATTCTCGGAAGAGATCAACCATCTGAAACTTATCAAAACCTTAGGGAACTTAGTCTAGAAGCATAAGGGTTTTGCTTCCTCGCTCAATGAAAAACAAGTGAACAATATATGTAAAACTTTACTACAGTCAAGGGTTTGAAAAATGATTTTAAATTCAAAACTCCGACAACTCCCAAGGATCAATTGAATTAAAAGTGATGAATAAATCATTTTATTTAAAGATCAACTCAGAACGATCTATTCCTTCGATAAAGGATTTTGTGTAAATGATATAATTGTTTTGGGACTGGAATGTGGCCTTCCCGGCACGGAGAGGTATCGGGTAGTGACCAGGCACGAAGTGGCGCAGTATACAGTTATATGGTCTCTGTGACTATTGACTTTCGGACTTGCACGGAAATGGGCAACCATCGTGTAATGTCTTGATAAGCCCAAAGGCGGCTAGGTTTGTATTCCTTCTACTAGTAGAGAAAATTTCGTATTCGGCTGATCACCGATACGTGGTTTATTCCAGTATAGTCCCTTTCCTCCACTTTGGATAAATTATTGTGAAACCTACAGCAGAAGGCCGATAAGGCTGAGTATTAAATAAGGATGTTGATGAATATATATATATCACATCCATTTGAGAATCTTGGTTCAAACATCATATTGAGACTTTGAGATGAAATGAGTATGAGTATAAACTGATTAAACTGATACACTTAAAGTTGAGTTTTTCATAAAATTGACAAGCATATAAACTTTTAGAAACCTTGAATATCCAATGCTAAATGATTGTTTTTCCCTATTTGATCATATTTAAATAATGGATATCTATATCTTGCTGAGCGCTAGTGCTCACTCTTGCTTTTATAAATATCATATCACAACAGATTACCAGCATGGCCCGAACCAGGACGACTGCCCGTAAGCGGGTAGGGGACGCACGTGAGTACCGTAGACTGTTCGTCCGCCAACCACCTCAGTTAGACGAGTAGAGATAGTTTCCTTTTGAGTACTTGAACCAAGACTATTTGTGACCCGAGCCAGTCTCATGTAGAGCTATTCTCGGTGTTCACCCTTTTGAGATAACTTCCTTTGGTCTGTAATAACTTAAATACTTTAACGTTAATTTAGTAATGTTTCTGAGCATATAACTTGTGTGTGTGAGTTTGGTTAAAAGGTCGAGTAATGATGTGAAAAGAGGATTAATTATTTATTAGACAATATTAAGTGATCGTAACAACCCGAATTCCCGACCTTGAATTTGGGGGTGTTACAAAAATTCCCTGTAATAAAGTGTCAAGTATCCATACCTATGTCCGAGTATTGAGTGTACAACGTCTCTACCATAGTGTGAAGTATCCATACCTATGTCCGAGTGTTGAGTGTCCAACCTCTCTACCATGGGTGAAAAAAAAAGTCTAGTTTACATATCAGTAGAGGACTTTTGCTATGGACGTTGTTAGCCTTTAGAGCCAGTCAGTCCCTTACTGTCCATATAAAGATCAAAACACGTAACAACTGGGGTTTTCCTGAAGAAATTTATTGGCCAACGAAATTTACAGAGCACAAGGGTCATCTGAGGTTCATGTGCAGTACTTATTGAAAGACATATTGCACTTCTCATGTAGAAAAGCAGCTTTATATCAGTATACACATCCATTACCTGTTTCTCAATCGAATCTAAATAATCTAATAATATTTTATTCAGACAACCCTAATTAGCTTTGTAAGCATATTATTTTCTAAATAATTTGTCAGAAGTGCTCAAATGTGTCAAAGTAGTTTGTGATTGATGTATTTTTCCTGTGGCATCCGCAGATGGGAAAATCCTTTAATGGGCTGAACATCTAGTGGAGACCCCTACTCCCATATAGGTGAATCTGCGCTGAATTTCGAAAGTAAAGATGCTGCGAAGTCATTTGCAGAAAGGCATGGCTGGGAATATGCGGTAAAGCTAATTGGAATTTTGTTTTATATTGTTCTTCTTAAGGACACAGGCTAGGCTCCTATTTTTGGTGCTTATGTGCCACTGTGCCAGAATGTCATTTAGTTAATGACATGTGATGGTGGGTCTATGTAATCTTGTACTCTTGTCTTGCCTCTTTTAATTGACTTTCTTATTTGCAGGTTAAGAAGCGTCAAACACCTCTATTAAAGGTTCGAAATATCTTTCTACCAAGTTTTACGTCTTTGTTAATAGCTGGGAAATGCTATAATAGAAAGCATTTATTGTTTATTTCATGATTTAAGCTCATTTAAGGGATGATATAGTTGAGAATTAAGATTTTTGGGATTCTGGAATGATTTTTAAATAAATCAAGCCTTTCTGATTATATCTACTCCCCTGCGCATTCCCTGGTTAAATTCAAAGGAGGCTGCTTTATGACACCTGATTTCATATAGTTGTCTATGTCATTCATATATGAGAATACTTCTGTTATACATATATTTCTTAAGAGTTAATTGCTGCTTATTATTATTTATTGTCATCTTTAACAAGAGAATCGTTGTAAATTTTTTAGAATCAAGTGATGAGGGGTCAGATCATTCTTTCTTTATGTTTTTTTTTGGTTTTTTGCTAAGTTTTATTTCTTTATGGTTGCAGATTAAGACGTATGCAGAAAACTTCAAATGGAAGGGCCTTCCTGAAAAACAATAAATATAATGCCACTGTTGTTCTGTTGTGTATTGTATTTTAATTTTTTAGACAAAGAAAACGTAAGAATGCTAGCATTGGGATATATTTAATGCTAGCATTGTAATGTGTTTGATTTAGAATTATTGATAAAAATTAATACAATGATAATTGTGTATTTTGCTTTAATAAATGTTGATTGTCTTTTGGCAGTTTTAGAGTTTGTTTTGAGTTTGCGATTGCATAAGATTTTGCCAGGTTTAGAATTTAAATTGGAAGCCAAAAATAGTTGGATACTGAAAAATTAGTATTTGGTTATTCTGGATAAACAAACTTACGACGGTTGTTCTTCATACATTCCGTCGTAATGTATCCATTTTCATATTTAAAAATATTTTTTTTTGAATTTTCATTTCCCAGCTTGTAAAATACGACGTTTTTTCTGTCCGAAATTTCTAAGTTACGACGCATTATTCCGTCGTAAAATTATGTTTTATCTCATTAAAAGTGGGTCCCGTAAGGTAATATCCTATGTTTTTTCCATCGTAAGTAGATAACTTATGACACTATTATTCGTCATATTGTGGTATCTTACGCCGATAAATTCCGTCGTAAGTAGATTTATTATTTGATTGAGTATTTGGGCCCCTACTTCCTAACTTGCGACGCAATTTTATCTTGTGACGAAAAAATGAACTTACTACTCGACCAAAAACGATGATTTTTTTCCATCGTAAATGGCTCAATTACGACTATTTCAGTTCAAAAAAACTGTCGTAAATGGCTAGATTTGTTGCCGTATCTTATTATACATGATATCTAAGCTTAAAAATAACTAGAATACACGATTCCAGAACATTGCAAGGCGCACATGTTTATTTTTCTATATAGAATGTGTTACAACAAACGGGCCATTCCCGATCGCATAATTTCGACCAAAACAAAAAATTACAAATAACGATTGAACAGAAGAATCAGTCGGAATTTAATGGATAATTTCGACCGATAGAGAAAAACGGTCGGTATATTTAATTTACCGATCAATTATTCCGACCACAGTGAAAACTCTTTTACTTCCTGAACCCTAAATCCTGCTGCTGACACGTATTTCATGTTAGTTTATTCCGATCAGTTACACCGACCGGAAGCCGGTCGATAGTTGTCAAAGTCAGAACTTGTTAACTGACCGTTGAACTTGTTACAAAGTAAGCTAACTCCGACTATTTAAACCGACCAGTATTACCAATTTCGGCCAGTATATCTAAAAATCATTACTTGTTGACTAGATTATTGAACTGCGTACACATCACCCATCTCCGACCGTCTCTACCGGCCGATATTATCTAAATCAGCCAGTTTTGGTGTTACGAAAATTATGATCTCTATTTTTCTGTGCAGTTACGGGAATTAGAAGAGTTTATGTGAAATTTATTTCCATTAAATCATTTTTGACCCTTGAATAAATTTGCCTATATATATACATTATGTGGAATGAAAACTTAAGTTTTTCTTAAGATTTCTTTTACTTCTCTCTCAAATAATTTTTTCTTTTCTTGTTTTTGAGGTATAAATATTATATATATACATACATACAGACATATATCGATTCGTTCATCATAAATCTTAGATAATATGTGTGTGTATATATATATATATTTCAATAATATATGATGTACTGTGTGTACTTTATTATTTGATTATTGTAGGCACATGGTTTCTAGAGACATGTACAATAAACCCTTGGCCGTGAAACTACAAGAAACAAAAGAGATTAAACGTAAACTCGAACGGGAGTTGCGTGAAACAATGATCGAAAGGCAAAAATATGAAATGATCAACAAGTTGAGGGCGAATGAGGCGGCTCTCACAGAGCAAGTGAAGAAGCATCGTGTGAAAATTAGGAGTTTCCGGATCAGTTATAATCATGGAGACGAGTTTTCGTAAATTAATATAATATAATTTTATGTTGATTTTATAATTTTGAATTTCAAAACTTTGGTTTGGATGTTCTATTTTGGATTATTATGTTGGTTAGTAGTTTTAAAATTTTAAAAATTGAACCGATGGGTTAAAAGAATTTTAGCCCATCAGTTTAATTTTTAAAAAGTAATAGTCGAATATCGACCGCTTACAACAACCAATGCTACTTATACCGACCAAATTTTACCATTCGGTACCGACTGATTTGTTTTTCTACTAACGTGTTAGGGCACGTGTCAGCAGGCCCCGGTGACACGTGACACTGACATGTCAGGTGGTGATCCGTGACAAGTTGGATGGGCCCGGACATGTGTCATGCCAACGTGGAAGTAGTCATAGTCAAACAACGTAAAATCTGATCAAAAAAATAAATACCGACCAGGGTTAATTCGGTTGTTCTTGGTTCGGTCGTTATTACCTAAAAATGACCGATTTTGGCCTATAACGACCATTTTGGCAGTCAGTATAGCTCCTATTTTTTGTAGTGAAGAGTCAAATTTGAGTATATTGAGCTAGTTTTCAACTGAAGACCAAGCAATGGTTTCAATCCAATTAAATGCCAAAGGACTTAAGAAAGCATAAAGTATGTCAAAGGAACTAACCAATGCAAGTACACGGGGCCTCATTTCACTGCATAGTTTGGCCACTTATTTTCCCACTATAGAGCAGTTTTATCTGTTATTAAGTATCTATGCCTGAAAAATGCATCTTCTTCTTGAAGGAGGACCATGGTATACAAGGATCTTACTAGACCCAAAACATTCTGCCAAAAATGTAAACCAATGTTAAGAAACTGATCTCAGCGCGATGTCTTCTCACGAATGTTTATTTACCTCAATTAATACTCTCCACTATATCATCACAACAAATATCTTTAATTGAATTTTATTTTTTCTCAAAATTTAAAATATTTACCATTTTTAGAATTATAGCCGTTACAAGTCTTCCTATAATAATCACTCACATTATGAAGGTTGGACACATATTACATGACTCTCATTTTCATGTTTACAAAATTTAAGCTCTACACAATTTTGAATTCTATATATTGCTAGAATAATTCTAGCCATCAGGCACAATTTTATGTATAAAAAATTAACACTTGTCACTTAAATAAAGGACAATGCCTCATTTTCTTAAATAAAATACATACAACAATAGAACCTTCAATGACTTCTAGTATTGACCATATAAATTGCATCAGACTTTGTGGACCTTGATGTTAGGCCTTAAATAAACTTTATAGGGGGTGAGTATAGTTAAACAATCAAATCGAATTAAGAACTCAACATATAAAAATAGTTTTTATAGTACTAAATAAATACTGATTACAATACTCACTCAAAGGATGAACAGATATCTTTGAGAGCTGCTAGGTTATGTGTATGATATATCAATACATGACGCATAAAATGTTAACATAATATGTGCTTATATATTGAACAACTACACAATCAAATAGTTGATATGATATACATGAATAAGGAATCCTAATAAATATCCAACTATTGATTGCTTTAATAAGTAAAGTCCTACATCGACATATCTCTGCAAATCAAAGTCTTATAGATTTAATCAATTACTTTCTGTTAATCAGTCTTGACAGATGCCGATGGAAAAATGCTAATATTAAACTCTGATCTGTCAAATACTGATAGTCTTCATAAACTCTAATCTTCCTGTTAGTATACTCTAATCATAAACTCTGATATCATCAATTATTTCCAAAAATATCCCCCAACTAGTGCATTAATTAAATTATGTACAACTTCCTAATTGATGATGTCAAAATTATCTAAATGCAAAAATATTAACAAGTGTACAGTCTCACAGTCAGTGTATCGGACTTTATCTTCAATATTGTACTATGGCAAAACCAGTAGCATCATCAAAGAATTTCTTGAGTAGATTTTTTTCAAGAACATTTAAATAAATTTTCATTCTCTGTTTGATATCCTTTAGCTCTTCAATAGATTCATCATTTTGATAGATAGCTTCTTTGAGGCCATGAACATTGGATCTAACAAGTGACAAGTGATCTAGCTCCATAAATACAACTTTCTTACCATTTGGATTAAAAGTGAGAACTCTTATCCCAACAGAAGCAGTTACCATAGCCCCTCTTGTAGGCATATTAACAGTGTGACCATTTTCATCAATGTATTTTGGAATGTATTTTGATTTAATGAGCATTCTTTTCTACTTCCTGTATACCAAGTCCTTCAGATAAGCAGACCACCTAGCAGTTGTAGAGTTGATTACCGTTAATAAAGTAGTGATATATTCCAACTCCTGCCATGTTTTGTCTCTCATCTGTTCCTGTGAGATCTTCAACCTCTTTCCTGACTCAAGAAAATACAACATCTTTTCTTTTGGCTTATTTGTGTCATACAAATCAAGCACAATTTGAACTGATATAATCTTTTGTAGATCTTCAAACTTCATATTTTCACCTAATCCTGTTAGATTCCTTGACTCCCTTAGAATTAAAGCATTTCATGTGTAATTATCAGCATTTAGAAGACCCACGCCACTTCTTCTGCCAGCCATTCTGGATTATGAATTACCATTGTAGATTTTGTTAATGATCTCAGAAGAATCTCTCTTTGGTGCTGGTGTCTTACTTCCCCACAGTAACACTGTCAGAGTTCTGTATAGGAGTTTGAGTCTCCTGTAGGAATAGTGTGATCAGCTTTTATGTCTTGAGTAACAACACTGTCATTAACATGAGTAGTATCAGAAGTTGTGACTGGTTGAATTTCTATTTCCCTAACTTGAGCAATATAGGAGGTTAATTTTGTACTTTCATAAGCTTTTAATGGAATTTCTGCAACATGAGCTTTGTCAGGGGTTGAGACATCAGAATAAGAGTTTGAATTATCCAGTACAGGCTTTGAAGTTTCACCAACTTTCTCTTTCCCCTTATATCTCCTGTCAGCATTTAAAATGGCTTGGGACCTTTCAGAATCTGCAGTTTGGCTGTCTTCTTTAATTACAATTCCTTTTGTTGGTCTCTATCTTCCTGGAACATCATCATATATTGAGACAACATCAGAGTTTGTGGTATCAGCTATAGGTAGTTTAAAATTTTCTTCTAGCTGTCTGATCTGCTCAATATCAACATCTGGACATTCTCTTTCAAACATCCTTCTAGCTACTTCGACATCAAAAGCTAGAAGTTTTGGATCTTTGTAGTGTAGAGTTTTGACGCCCACAAATCCGGGGTCAGGGATTTAGGAGGCCACGTCATCTTGAATCATGTTTAAACACTTATCTTTGAACAACATTATAAATACTCACGCATCTACAACCCCACACTTATTAATACATATAGACACACATATAGGTTATTGTCTTGGAAACGAACCTTACATTACTAGAGTTATTGAATCCATAAGGTGATAGTTATTACAAACCAAAATTAATTATGTCTTACTACGGGTGTAACCTTTACTTAAGGTTAGACCGACAGCCAAATATATGTTTCTTCATAACTACCTTACATAAGTCATATTTATATATGAGTCGAACTAAGAACAACTGAAAAATAATCCAACTCACACAGTCTACCTGTGGCACTGCTCCAAACAACCTACGGAAAAGCTGGCCATTTCCTACTCGTTTCTGGGCTGTTAGCTTTCTAACCGACATCTTGGTTCACTATTGTGTTGTGTCATTTTAAGAAAACAAGTGTGAGCTATATTTCCCAGCATAATAATCCCATGTCAAGCTCAAAAGGAAAGTAAGAGAGGTTACTCATGAGCAGGTGGATAGGATTGCAAGAAGATTGAAGAAGAAAACCCATGTATCAGCAAAAGAGAGAATTATTGAATCTCTTTTTGGACCAAGCCCACAAGAACCTGTATCTCAAAGTGATACATCAACCACTGAAGGTCCAACCCCACAAGAACCTTCAACTCAAAGGGTTGAAGAAGACTTAGATGCTGATCATGGTACTGGTGAAGGTCTATTTGCAGATACTGATGATGCAATAAAGTCTGATGCTGCACCAAACTCTCCACTTGTAGCAAATGAAGACTTTGTAACTGTTCCTAAAGATGTTTCAGCAAAGTGCCCACAAGAACCTGCTATAACAACTCAAGCTTCATTTGTAGTATTAGCTTTTATTATTTCTCCAAAGATTCACAAAATCAAGCCTCTCAGAAGTGTAGCTTTTGATGATGATACAACTGGAGTGGAAATGCTGGTTGATGAAGCTGGACAAATTCACAGTACACTACATACTTATGTTATTATTGAAGTTCAACCTATCTCTTTCATGCCAATGGATGCTCAATCTCCAACTGCACAAGGCATAAATTCTGATCTTTCATTATCAGCATTTATTTTAAATACTAATATTGTATCAGAGTTTAATATTACCTTAAAATCTGATGACCATGGACAGTCCTTTATCTAGGGATAAGCCTGTTCATATGACTATGTCATACTATTCTCAGCCACCTCTTATTTTTGTAGGACAAACTTTTATGAGCCTTTCATATGAGATTGAGAGAAATTTTTTAGAGAAAAATAGAAATTTAGAGAGGCAAGATCCTTACCTGGAAAAGGAGAGGTAGTTTAGAGAAAGGATTTAGTTAATCCTAGTGAGCAAAATTTGACTCTTAAAAGTCATGATTTGAGTGGTGTGAGGAGTAGTGAGACTACTCTAAAAGAACATAGAGATTTAAGTGGTTCCTTGTTTCATTTTGCAGGTGCTCAAAGTATACCAGGAACATGTGTTGTTTTGCAGCCTGTAGACCCTCAGAAAAACTCTGTTGCATCTTCCACAAGTGCTAATAATTTCCCTGCAGGTATAAATACTGATTGTGTCCTGCAGTCCACTCATATCTATACACCACCCATTATTTCCATCCCTGTTGTGACTGAGGAAGTACAATAGTCCATTCCTACTTCTATTTCATCCTCAACTTTCCCTGTTGCTGCTCAAGCTGAAGTTACAGAACAGTCCACCCCTTCATCACCTGCACACTCAGCTGGGACTGAGATATTAAAGCTAAATGCAGATGCTCCAGTTCCTATGACCACAATACATGAATATGCTGAATGCTATTGCCTTAGAAGTTTGTAAAGCTGTTGGTTCTCACACTGCTCCATTGACAAATTTAAACTCTGATGCTAAAGATGAAGTAGCTCAGAAGTTAAAAGAACTAGTAGTTGATAATGAAGCTGATAGCAATGAAGCTGATTTTGATGATGGAGATTACATTGATGTCTCAAAGATCAACATGATCTAGATTCTGATGAAGATCTTGATGAGATCAAATTTCCTAAAGGCATTCCAGAGAAAGAAAAGCAAAGGTTATTGGCTGCAAGAAATGCTGAAGTCACAAAAGCTTATGAAGCTAAAGAATAGAATTCAAAATGGAAGGATTATACATATCTCGTTTCTCTTTATAATGCTTCTCAACACTTGCAGATAACTGAATCTCAAATTAAAAGTCCTTCTTTTCTTGCTCATATAAAGACCACTACACTAATTGTAAAGTTTGTTCACTCTACATAGGATAAGGCTCAATCTCAGATGGATGCTCTTAAGGATGCTTTCCATGAAGGAAAGGTAAAAAGTGAGTTTGAAGTCCAAAAGCAAATAAAGCCTCTATTATCCAAACAAGACAAGAGGGAAGCCAATCAGTCAAGGTTGGAGGCTACTCAAGCCAAAATATTGGTCAGTTAGATGAGGTTCAGGAGTCTCTACAGCTGATAGTCTCTCTCTTGTTTGGTGATGATGCCAAAAAGGGGGAGATTATATCAAAGTCTAAATGTAAGAAGCTCAAACATTTTAACACAGATGATAGAGATGATACTCCTGATGGAAGTAATAAGGGAGGAAAAACACCAAGGAATAAAGGTGGAGATCTAATTGGATCTAGTGGTGTCTCTAAGACCACTATCCAATCTAGAAAAGGTGGAGGTTGAGGAGATGGAAGAAGGAAGTGGAAAACAGAAAGTCTCAAAGACTGTGCTCACAAATTAGCTGACTACAACTGTGACTACAACTAAGCAAACTCTGACAGTCATAAATGCTGATGAAGACCATGCTAGTCTGGAGTTGTAAGCTGGTGTTGAGGCTAGTCAGTTTCTATAAACACTAAAGTTTAAAGAAAAAATGATAACTCTTGTAATAACCCGAATTTTCGGGACTTTGTAAAACAATCAATGAGTAGTAAACTTGATGATCGGGGAAAAACATTTTATCCCACACTATATTATGAATGGTAAATTAAGTTTCCGAGTCTATATTGTGATTATACGTATTACATGAGTGTATGTAAAAATGGTTAGTTTTCGAAGAAAACCAATTCTCTAAAATGACCTTATCTAACGAACTATCGAGGAATATGAGAGTCACGTTACGATCAAGAATTTCGAACTCTAGGAATAAAACCCAAGTACAAGGTTATGAAGTATAAAGGATTTATAAGAAAAAGGATTACCCCGTGAATCATTTACGAGGATTCATCACAATAACGAACAAGCGACCAAGTGAATACGTAAGCAAATAAATAAACGTACCAAGCCATGCAACTTCCCATGCAAGCCATGAAAATTAATTAGCCTAATATGCAACTAGAGAATGCTAATCAAATAGTAATGAAAATAGTAAGGTGATGTAGTGAATAGTGAGAAACATGGTTGTAGTACTTGCTATAGCTTGTAGGTTTGGAAAATTGACCATACTACTTGATTTGTTACAAGATATGCATATGTAATAATACATAAAATCAACCACACTCATCAAAACATCACCAAGCAAGCAAACAAAGCCAAGAAGCTCTCTCCCCCTCCCTCACCATTTCCATTAGGCTTTTTACTAAAAAGCAAGAAACCAAATTCAAATCTTCAACTTCAAGCCATGGATAAATACTCAAATTAATTCCCAAGCTTCCTCATAATCAAACTAAGGTATAAATCTTTCATAGCTTTTATTTAAGGTTTACTTGGTTAAATAAAATGGTGAAAGAGATGATGAATAGTGACAAATAGTAACTTTTAGTGTTTTCTTGAATTTCTTGGAAATATTTAGGATTCTTAAGCACACCAAGGACATATCAAGGATAATCCATCAAGAAGAGAACCTCCCAAGCAACCAAGAAAGGTGTAAACCTTATTTTAAACTTAGTTAAGTTTAAATTTCAAGAAAAGTATGGATCTTGGATAAAAGTATAGTTTTGATGGTTCATTCGTTGATTTTACGAGTATTAGTATAGTTTGGATGTTAAGATTGATATTGTGAACTCAAGAACTTGATGTTCTTAAGTTGATTAAGTAGTTAAGATGTTGGATTGATTGTTGTTGGTTGTTGATTAGTGATTTAGAGTTAAAAAGAAACACGGATCGTTAACGTAACATCATTATAATGCCCGAATCGTGACACTAAGTTTTCTGCAAAGTTACCGAATGTATAAACTATGTTTTCTTGAAAAATAATACTTGATAATAATAGAGCTTATTGTAAGGATTATTTAGGCACTTGAATTGCTTGATTTCAATTCACGGTTCAAAAGTAACTCCCCCTTAAATATTTATCTGTTGACAACGGTTAACTCATATTACCTTAATACTTCCTCTACAAATTTTCGGAAGTACATATATATACATATATGAGATGAGTTGTGCCTATCAACAAGCAAAACGCTTGGGGAACTTTGATATAGTTTGATTTCCAAATATATGATAGGATTCTTAAAGGACAAGGGAGGGGTAGAGATCTAGTACTTTGTGTACTGGGGAGACTACTAATTTAATTCCACATGACAAGGTACCATGTATACTGAGGGAAATGTGAAGTATGCAAAATATACCCGGGAGAAAGGGGAAGCATATAAAGCGCGAATGCGGCTAGGGTGACAACCGGGAGTAAGGAAGTCGTCCTTCTAAATATAGAGAACAATAATAACGTTTTTCTATACGACTGATCATCGTATAGTAGGGCTCCAGTGAATGTCCTCATCTTCCAATTGGAATTGAGATGCAATACCACAACCCAAGCCTAGGTGCTGGGTTTACCATTAATGTACTTGTAGACTAAGAAGTCAATCAAAAGAATTGCTTTGAAAAGAGGTGTGTATCACCAAGAAAAACTACTTTAATTAAACCTATATCTATAAACGGGTTCAATTATAAGTTTTGTATAATCTTTTTATACTATCGAATCAGAGATTGTAACAGGAGCATCAGCTTTTCTGTCACCCTTATGACTCTTTGGTTGTTTTTGTGATATAGTTGTGCCCTGTTCATCAGTATCCGTCAACTTGGCCTTCTTGGAAGAACCCTGGCCAGCTGTTACTGGTTCAGACTTTTAAGTTTTGATGAAAGAGGAATAGTGTATTCTTCATCCAGAGTCTGAGATAGCATCCACAAACTTCCTTTTGGGAGTGGTAAAAGGTCTAAGAAATTGAGATATTTGAGGCTGCTTTCCACCATGCTTCTCAGTAACTTTTGATTGTGGTTTCTGAAAAGGCTTGAGTCCTGATCCTTGAGGAGAATCAAACTTTACTGCCTTCTTTGTTTTTCTAACAGGTGCCTTTTGAAAGACACATGGGGGTGCTTGTGTTTGGGATTTTTTTTGGGTTGTAAATCTTGGGTTAGACACATGGGGGTTCCCAATAGTAATTTCCTGTAGCTTAGCTGTAACACCCCCAAATCCGGGGTCGGGGATCCGGGTTGTCACGAGTTCCATTTCCCTTAATAACACCCAATCTTAATAAATAATCAACTACTCTGTACTGTGACCCCACAATAAACACACACACCACAAGTTATAGTCTCAGAGATGAATATCCAAAAAAATAATCACAAGTCGTTTTATTCCACAATTATATGTCAATACACCTTAAAAGGTTTTCTGGATAAATTTACATTTCTTTGCCATTATTACAATTCATAATATACATAAGTCTGGTACATCAAAAGTTGAAAGCCTAGCCTATTGGTAGCTCCTACCTCAGCTACGGCGGCATCAACGCTTCTAGAAAACTGCGGAACGTCTCCTAATCGCTTGCGAATCGGGAGCTTGGTCCTGTTCATCTTTTCTATCTGTTGTTGTGTGATGAAAGAAGAAAGCAAGGGTGAGCAGCAAGCCCACCAAAATAATATATATAATGATTAACAATATATGAGCCTTATCATAGTACTCATGAAAGTCTTGGTCAAAAGAAATGAACCAAGTTTGATATCTTAATGCGATGAAGTCGCAAAATATTCAGTATATATACATATATACTTTTCAAAATATTGGAAGTCCTCTTCCATGCATAATATACACAGAGTTCCAGTTTATAACTGTATAAAAATATCGTTGCAAGGTGATCTCATATATCTAACCTTGTCTCAACGTTTTTCTGAAAATCTTTGTCATGCATAAGATAATCATTTACTAGATATAAGTTTAAAAGATGAAGTTACAAGATACTCCAATATACTCATATCTTTTCCAAATACTACTTGAACTACCACCGTTCAGGTTATAATTAGTTTTAAAGGTTCATCACACTGATGAGACTACAAGATAAGACTTGTATAGATTCAATCTTTGAAATATTTTGAAGGAAATGAAGTTATGATATACTTCATTAAGTCCCGATATATATATACACCTATATATATACATACGTTTCCTGAAAACCTCTGTCAAGTAAAGTATGAACAGAATTGCAATATCCAATAAATTTGGAAAGGAAAGAATTTTGGCATAAACCTGATATCTTGCTGATCAGGCAAAGATACCAATAAGTAACCTTTTATACTAGTAGATGGACGAATTCCCCACTAGTCATCACCCTGGTCGAAATAGGACCTTATGCTGGACTGCCACTCAGCCACTTATGCATTTGATGGACTCCCACTGAGCCACTTACACTATCATGGACGCCCACTGAGCCCATGTTGCTTATGCCGACTCAATAGATGGACTTACTTCCCGAACGTTGGGTAAGTAATCAATTCATTTACCAAAACTGCAACCTTGTTGCGAATATAAAATACACCATAGAGCCGGATTCCCCAGGTTTTGAGCGAATATTTAAATCCCCTTTGAAAGGAAGATCTTAAATATAAAAATGAGTTTTGGGATCCGCTCTAACTTTTAAAAATCATTTTGAAGACTCGAAAACATTTTTAAGAATGTTTGGAGTAATACTGATTTATTAAAATAAATCAGTCCCGATATGAAAGAAATATCTGAATATTATTATTTAAATAATATTTCCATAAGAATAATTGAGGTAGAAGTTGGAAAACTTATACTTGAATGAATAGCAAATAATCAAAGATATACTTATACGAAAGTAATATCTTTATTTGAATAATCAAAAATAAGTTTGATTATTGACACCTTATTCTTTAATAAAATAAAGAATATTATTAAGTAATAAGCGGAGTCATAATACCTCGAATGAATACTATAAATAATATTCATAAAATAAAGGAGTCATACATCCTCAAATGAATATCCAAGTAATATTCAATAATAATATAAACTGAGTCATAAGCCCTCGAATGAATATTCAAATAATATTCAAATAATAAACTAAACTGAGTCATAAGCCCTCGAATGAATACTCAAATTAATATTCAATTAAGTAAAATAAAGGTATCGAATAAACCTTATTCGATCAATAGTTTTAAAAACTATATCCATATATATATAAATATATATATATAATATACTCGAGAACATCGACTCCCGGTTTAGAAATATGTTCACCTTTTATCCCCTATACTAAGGGTATACGCAACTACTTGCTTATTTCTAGCATAGGTATTATGCAATTATAAGCATTGGAATCAACATATAGATAACCAGATTACGAAACAGACATGCATATATACCATATCAGCATGCTCCAATATATCGCAAAATTTGCTAATAACAATCATGCACTATCACAAGATAATGCATATACATATTATACATATATTTACATCACAACAACAGTATAACGGGTAGAAAACTTGCCTAAGCGACTGGGGGTTACGAATGGCTCGGGACGAGTCTGGTAACCTATAAACAACAAGTAAGTTGAAATTAAACCAAAGTCACTTGTAAATCTATACTTTAACTAACTTAGACTCTAACGCTTGTTTTGCGCTTACTGATTTTCTTAAGTCACTCGAGTACCCTCGGCTCCACCATTTTTAATAAATTAACCATTACGAGTTTTAAGGCGATTCCTTGCGAGTGTCTTACCAACTGCCTAACACACTTACCATAAATGTTTCTTACCCCAATTAGTCATTTAAGGTCCTTAACCAAGGTTTCAAAGTAAGGCGAGGGGAAAAGTTTCGTTCGCGAAACGCCGTTACTTGAAACGGTCGTTTCTCCTAAACCGTGCATCGGAATCGAACGAACTACATATCAAAACGAAGCTCGTAACACGAGCTATCTAGACATGGCAATGGTCATAATCTAGCAGGGGGTTCTCGGGTCCTAATGTTATGCACAAAAACAGTCTAAAGAAAATCGGACGTTACGACGGCTATGTTTACGCGATTTCCCAAATTTAAACCAATTCAAACAACCACAATTTCAACTCTAATTCACAACCCAATAAAACCTCCATCTAAAATACATTACAACAGCCCCAAATCAACTCAATATTACCAATTTATTCATCTAAACCAAGTCAAAAAATGTGACCAAGAACTTCAAATCTAACAAGCATCACTCCTAACTCCAAAATCAACAAAACCACTTACTAAACAAAGCTCTATCATGAGTATACACTCATTACACTAACCCATCATCTAACATTATGAAATCCAAACCAAAAAAACTTAATACTAAGGGTTTGAGAAGTTATACCTTCCTTGGAGAGTGGAGAATCACTTAGGAAGCCTTAAATAACCACTAACTATCTCTACTAAGCTTGGATCTTGAAGAAACCTAAGAAAACACAAAGTTAGTTTCTTGAAAACACTATTCACCAAGAACTTTGATGAATTAATTAGCTATGTTAAGCATGGAATCTTGAGCTTAAACTTATGGCTCATCTTAGTTATGAATTATGGAAGCTAAAGAAACAAACCTCTTGATTTTTGAAGGTGTGTAGCTAGGGTTTTGAAATTCTCATCCTTGCATTTCTTCAAAAAGCCGAGAGCAAGATGAAGAAGAAAGAGAGATTTTTGTGTTTTGCCTTGTTTTGCTTTTGGTTGGTTGATTTTTGTGTTGTTTTAGGTTAATTACTTAATTAACCTTGATTTTGTGTGGTTCTCATTCAACCACACCTCCTTCCTTCCCATGTCATGCTTGTGTCATCCTCATGATGTCATCCTCCCCTCCTTGTCCTCTTCTCATTGGTTGGGTGACATCATCCTCTCTAATCCCTTTGATTAACTTCCTAATTATTTGCTTAATGACCGCTGATCTGTTATACGGTTCGCTTAACTTTCGTTTTCGTTTATCGTTTGAAGGATCATACCCGGGATCTTATTACTTAGGTTCCCTTAACCTTTCTCAATATATTATATTCCTTTTATGATCCTCTCCTATAATCCTTTAATTTAAATCCTTTTATCATGTTACCTTATACTCAATTCTTTCCGTATCTATTTGATTTCCGGGAAAAATCAAAGTGTTCGGATTTGGATTCTGACGATCTTTACATACACTTATATCCCATATAAAGTACTAATAAAATCTCAGAATATCCATATCAGAACCCCTACATAGTGTGGCATGAAAATTTTCTCATTTAGCAAAAACACTATTATAAGGGTTTCAAAAATTTCCCAAAAATTGGGGTTATTACAGTCTCCCCTCCTTAAAAGGATTCCGTCCCGGAATCAGATAGAAAATGAATAGGGATACTTTCTTAGCATTGCACTTTCTAACTCTCAAGTAAATTTTCCCACATTGTGGTCCTACCACCAAACTCTACCTAGTTTGATAATCCTTCTCCTAAGCACTTGTTCATTTTCACTCTATAACCCTTCCTAGTCACTTCATATAGGTTACGTCGGGTTGCATGTGTAAGTCATATGTCATAGACCTATTTGTATATTCGAGGATTCAACTCAACTCAAATAAGAATGTAATAAGTAAATAGTGGATCGACCGTCAGAGAGATCTCGCAAAGTAATATCTGTCAAAGGATTCAGAAACAAGGTTCATCTACAGACTTGAGGAGGTAATTCACTGGAAGAAGTTCAAGAAGTTGATCATGCCTCAGTGATATAAATCAAGATCGTGGATTTAATCAAGTGACAGAGATCTCGTCAGAGTATCATTAATTACAAGGATTTAGTCTGAAGAAAATCAAGAGTATCAAGGTCAAGACTTGAAGAAACGTCACGGAAGTTAGTCACTCATGAACCAGACAGTACATCGAGTGTCAACATTAAAGTGGTGGAATTGATTCATACTTGACAGTAATTTTCAGAAGATTTTCAGAAGAATGGTTGCTGCTCAAGATTAGTATTAATTCTCTATTAATTAATTAAGACATATAATTTAATTAAGAAAATAAATTATATCTGCAAAGATTAATTTATTGATTAATTGAATTAATTGATTAATTAATTCTGAATTAATATTAATGATTTTCAGAATTTTAATTGGATTAAAATCTGCATTAAATCAGCAAGACTATTGAAAATGAACTAGCATGACAATCAGGATTGTCATACCGATTGTCATGCTAGGCTATTTTCAATAGTCTCACCGAAAGTTACACTAGGAAGGAGATTGTCATGCTAGTTCATTCTGATTGTCATGCTAGTTCATTCAGATTGTCTTGCTAGTTCAATCCATTGTCCTACCGATTGTCTTGCTGAGCTCAGGATTGTCTTGCCAGTTCAATTCTATTCTGTTGATTAAAAAGAAGCAGACAAACAGCAGTTAAAATATTATCCATCCAACACAGAACAAAAAAACAAGAACACAGAAAGCAAAAGCAGCCGCCTCTGAAACATTCCATTTTTCATCTGCTTAATTCAAGATCACATTTCTAGATTGTAAAGTTAAATCCAATCAACTAGAAATCTTTATCTTGTTCTTGTGTAACAATCTAGCGGATCAAAATCCCTAGAACTTAATCTCAAATCGCGTTTAGCATTTGATTCTAATTATTGCAAAAATAGAAAAAGTTCATGTCGAATTTATTCTAAATTTGTGATAATTAATTTGAGATTAATTCCTTGTAATCGATACAGTTGTTGTAACACCTTTCAAGTTTAATAATATTTTTATTTAACTTGAATTTTGTTTCACATTTTTTATTCCGCATTTATTCGATTATTCGGTAACGTTTGTATTCAACCCCCCCTTCTACAAACACATTGGGACCTAACAATTAGTATCAGAGCCTTCTGATTAACGAACAAATCAAGATCCTAGACTTTTATGATTTTTCAACTCCTTGAATTTTTATTTATTCAAAAATTCATAATGACTTCACATAAAGTTGGAACCGTTAAAATTCCACAATTTGATAAAGAAAATTATATCATGTGGAAGAAGAAGATGCTATTATTTTTACAAGTTGCAAATCCCAAATATTCAAACTTGTTAAAGAAGGGTATAAAAACTCCGATGGTTATTGAACCGGAGGTAATAATAGATGGTGTGGTGACTACTGAAGCTAGAACCTATCCAAAAGAGCCTGAAGATTTTACTCCTGCTGAGAAGGAAGAAGCCTCCTTGGATGCCAGCCTTCAATTAATATTAATTGATTCCCTTGATCCCTTGATGAACAGACATGTGATGAACTGTAAAAATTCCAAACACATGTGGGAAACTATTGAGGTGATTAATGAAGGCACAGAGGATGTTAGGGAGAACAAGTTGGAAATCCTAACCTATGAATATGAACATTTCAAATCAAATCCAGGAGAAGGAATTACTGAAGTGTTTGAGAGATACAATGCGTTGATCAACAACCTGAACATCAATGGAAAGTATTATTCAATCAGGGAGGTCAACAAAAAGTTCCTTTTAACACTGCCAGCTCATCTTGAACATAGAATCACTGCCATTAGAGAAGCTAGAGATCTGAGTGAGATTTCTTTGGACAGGCTCTATGGAGTGTTAAAAACCTATGAGTTGGAGCAGATTCAACAGAAGGAAGTCTACGGGAAGGATAGAATGGTCAGCACATCTAATGCACTTGTAGCTGAAGGTCAACAACAACAACAATCTCAACAGTTAGAAAGAATGGTACAGTTTTCCAAGGGTGAGGAAAATGAGTTAGTAGCAGAATATGATCCTCCTACTACAAATCAATCAAGTGATGATTTTTATTCCTTGGAAGAGCTGGAGCAATTGGAAGATGAATCAATGGCCCAAATTGTCAAGAGATTCTCCCATGTCAGATTCAGGAGGAATCCCAAGCTTAAGTACAAGTCCAACTACAACAAATTCCAGAAAGGTGGATCTTCATCCTCTAACACCAGCAGTGGTGGGTACAAAACAGGGATGGTTGATCGAAGCACCATTAGATGCTATAACTGCAATGAGTTGGGACACTTTGCCACAGAATGTAGGAAGCCAAAGCAAGTAAGAAAGAACTCTGAAAGGGCTTATCTGGCAAAGGGAAGAAGCTGGGATGATACTGACAGTAAAGATGAAGATGAAGGAAATCTTGCTCTTATGGCTATTGATGGAAAAGCTTCATCGTCAAGAATAGAGGTAAAACTTTCTGATGCTGAAATGGTTTATCATCTAAGAGGTAACTTAGATTGTGCACGTCGTGATAATGAACTGTTAAGTTTAAAGATCACAGACCTTGAGAAAGAGGTCAATGAATTAAGACTTGTGCACATTAATCAAGACAAATTAAAAGAACAGGTATCTTTTCTAGAGAATAGAGTTGACTGTTATAGAAAACTCGAAACTATTCTCAAAGACAAGATCACCGGTTTTGAGACTAAGGTTAGAGCCTACTTCAATTCTTGTTCGAAGGCTAAAGAGTTCTACAGTAAGCAAGCTGTTAATCAAACATCTGGAATAGGATATGATTACAATGCTGCTATTGGAGAATTAGGCATAAACTCCCCTCCTCATGTCTGTGCTAAAGGGAGGGAAGTACCACATGTGCTTAAGGGTGTTGATGAACCCCTCTATAAAGCATCAATTGCTGAACCATTTGATGCGACCTCTTCTGTTATTCAAGAAGAAATACGTGCTGAGGATCATGCTTATGAGAAGATTGTTTCCAAGTCAAGTGAGTCGAAAGTTCCAGTCAAAGTTGTGAAAGCAACTGAGACTAACTCAGACACACATGAGTTGGATAACAATAATGCCATGTCTACCATGCATAAATTACCTGCTGTTAATCACTCTCATAAAGCATGTGGTGTTGCTAATTGTATGTCTTGTGCATTTAATATGATGTATGCTTATTTTAATGGTAAGCATGTGTCTAATGATAAGACTACTCCTCGTCAGCATGTGAATAACAAGAAGCATGATAGGTCTAAGACTGCCAGTCCTTCTAAGGCTAGAAAGGAGACATTTGTGCCTAAGCTTAAACAGAAATTTGTTAAGGCTGTTTACAAGGTCAAATGTTCAGTCATTGAGAAAGTTGAGACAATTAAAATTAAAAATGTTGTTTTGCCTGACAAAGGACAGTTCTACAAGTATGCCGGGCCCAACCAAGTTTGGGTTCCGAAGAAGGTCTAATCCATTTGTAGTGCAGGGCATTAAACAGGTGTAACCGGTAGTGTGGATTCTTGACAGTGGATCATCAAGACATATGACCGGAGATAGAGCCCTGCTATCAAATGTGGATTGAGAAAGCTGGCCCCCTGATTACCTTTGGAGATAACAGCAAAGGTTTATCTGAGGGATATGGCTGTTTGCAAGCTGGGAATGTTATCATTGTAATTTTGTATATTGTGCTAGGTTATTATCAGGAAGCAGTATCCAACATATAGCACCAGTGACGAGACTTGGGAATATTACGACATATCAAGCACCTGCTGCACATTACACTTGGAATTGTACTCTAGTAAGATGTGTACAAGTGTACTCCTGGTTGGTGAGTTAAAAGAGGAAGTCAGTGCACCACAGTTCATGGACTTTGCAGCTGCAGATCTATTGGACTATGCAATCTCTTCTTCACAATCTCACTTCAGGTTGGTATGAACTAGTATACTGCTCAAGCAATCGTCAAGGACATGGTATGGCACTCTAACAGAAGTTATAATTTTATATGAATAAGTAGAGTCGTCATATTAATAACTATCTTATCACTAAGCACAATCATATTGTTTTATATGTGCAGTGGTATATTGATTATGCAACATAACAATTAGTATCTAAAGTACTTGACAAGTATCGGTCAATGATATGTTGTTAACATTATGTTGCAGATATTTGTAAGCTTTTGACATGAATGAGAATTACTAGACTTTACCCTAAGTGATCAATGTTTTATCAAAAACTCATTCATATTGAAAAACAAAATCAAACTTCTTTCTACATTAGTGATTTCT
The DNA here is from genome assembly GCF_009905375.1 of Apium graveolens. Classification (NCBI taxonomy): domain Eukaryota; kingdom Viridiplantae; phylum Streptophyta; class Magnoliopsida; order Apiales; family Apiaceae; genus Apium; species Apium graveolens. Next base: position 88,474,816 of record NC_133653.1, on the reverse strand, counting down.
TATTTCATGTAAAATCTTTTGAAATCACTATTGTAAATCATTTTCTCTCTATTACCATATATTCTGTGTTACAGGTTCAGTCTCCAATGACTTTCTTTCATTGACAGTCATGAGATTGAAAACCCACAACATCTATCCCAGACTGTAAAGACAAACACAAAAACAGAACCAACCAACACTCTCTTACCACTAAATGTAGTATGAATGAGCGTGAGGGAGATAGTGCCTAGTGCACCATATAAGGAAGGTTCTGTAGTCAACCCAGTAGCTCTGTCTCCTACATAGATGAGTAGTATTTAAACCGAGACAACTGCTAGCCCCCATACATCTTCTCAAAAAGATGTAATGGCTGAAAAGGCACAAAAACAGTTACTAGATTCATTCTCTCAACAGGGTGAGTCTATTGAATTTTGCCTGTCGGCCAAGGTATCCGATGTAGTGTCACCACTTCAAATATAATCAATTCTTGATGCACAAGGAGAGGTTACACACACAAAGGATGAGTTGACGGAAACAAGAGTTTCGACCATTTTAAGGTCAGATTCGTTTGTTTAAGGTTCGTTAATGGACCAATTGCCTTTACAGGTGTTAGGAGAGGATACTGATCCAAAAGCCATATGTCAGTGGTCAGTATCTACCTCCCCAGGCTTAAATCCCCTGGATGCATCTGCGGATAGTGGATCTGACATAGGCGCAGATCGGCAACTTGTTGACAATGATTCAGATATTACCTGATGAGTCACAAGGAAATGTCTTCACAGGCATTAGAAGGGAACCTTGATCTTTATGCTAAATTCTTTGGATCATTGTTTACCTTCCCAGAATTCAAATCTGGAACCCTAAAAGGGAAACTAGCAACTTGTAAATTATGACTCAGATTCATCTGACGAGTTTAACAAGGATGGGGATTTGCGAACTCCCATTGCACCACCTGTGACCTCCTTAAGGATGGCTTAGGTGATTTTCCTTGCAGGTACAGCTGGATTATGGAGCTATGAGAGAAGAGTGATACACTTGTGAGAATGAGTGTAAACACGAGTGGAGAGAAGAGTGAAACACATGTGAGGTACACTAAACAGAATCACACACTCACAGTGAGGAAGAAAGAGAAACTACTTGTTATTTCTTTTCCAACCAAGTGAAATATGAGAACTCCTTCAGACGACGGCATACATTCCTTCACTAAGGGGGAGATAAAAGCTTAAGTAATAGTTTGGAGGATTCCTCAACTAAGGGGGAGAAATAGCAGGGAGGAAGAAAAAGATCCTAAAAATGTACACTACACCACACCATTGTTGTTTCTAACTACGGATCCTATTGTACGGGAGAGGTGGTAAACACAAGGTGATTTCCTAGTAAGGGAAGAAGCAGTTAGGGGAGTACCATTGGTTTTTATTTGCGGATCCTATTGTACGGGAGAGGTGGTAAAACGAAGGTGATCTTCTTTAATCAGTTGATTCTCATAGGGGGAGAAGCAAGAGAGATATGTGCTTCTCAACAGGAAATGTGGTTGTACAAAAGAAGATGAAACTACTTGAAGATATGTTCAGTCTAGAGGAACATCTACTTGGAATCTGGAAAATGTTAAATCTAGTCCAGAACTTTTCTACTATTTACTTTGCATGTATGTTTATATCTTTTTCTTATTTGTTAGTTGAGTTATCCTCTAGGTATTTGTGTGTTATTGTCTAACAAACAAATAGGGGGAGATTGTAAGTCATATGTCATAGACCTATTTGTATATTCGAGGATTCAACTCAACTCAAATAAGAATGTAATAAGTAAATAGTGGATCGACCGTCAGAGAGATCTCGCAAAGTAATATCTGTCAAAGGATTCAGAAACAAGGTTCATCTACAGACTTGAGGAGGTAATTCACTGGAAGAAGTTCAAGAAGTTGATCATGCCTCAGTGATATAAATCAAGATCGTGGATTTAATCAAGTGACAGAGATCTCGTCAGAGTATCATTAATTACAAGGATTTAGTCTGAAGAAAATCAAGAGTATCAAGGTCAAGACTTGAAGAAACGTCACGGAAGTTAGTCACTCATGAACCAGACAGTACATCGAGTGTCAACATTGAAGTGGTGGAATTGATTCATACTTGACAGTAATTTTCAGAAGATTTTCAGAAGAATGGTTGCTGCTCAAGATTAGTATTAATTCTCTATTAATTAATTAAGACATATAATTTAATTAAGAAAATAAATTATATCTGCAAAGATTAATTTATTGATTAATTGAATTAATTGATTAATTAATTCTGAATTAATATTAATGATTTTCAGAATTTTAATTGGATTAAAATCTGCATTAAATCAGCAAGACTATTGAAAATGAACTAGCATGACAATCAGGATTGTCATACCGATTGTCATGCTAGGCTATTTTCAATAGTCTCACCGAAAGTTACACTAGGAAGGAGATTGTCATGCTAGTTCATTCTGATTGTCATGCTAGTTCATTCAGATTGTCTTGCTAGTTCAATCCATTGTCCTACCGATTGTCTTGCTGAGCTCAGGATTGTCTTGCCAGTTCAATTCTATTCTGTTGATTAAAAAGAAGCAGACAAGCAGCAGTTAAAATATTATCCATCCAACACAGAACAAAAAAACAAGAACACAGAAAGCAAAAGCAGCCGCCTCTGAAACATTCCATTTTTCATCTGCTTAATTCAAGATCACATTTCTAGATTGTAAAGTTAAATCCAATCAACTAGAAATCTTTATCTTGTTCTTGTGTAACAATCTAGCGGATCAAAATCCCTAGAACTTAATCTCAAATCGCGTTTAGCATTTGATTCTAATTATTGCAAAAATAGAAAAAGTTCATGTCGAATTTATTCTAAATTTGTGATAATTAATTTGAGATTAATTCCTTGTAATCGATACAGTTGTTGTAACACCTTTCAAGTTTAATAATATTTTTATTTAACTTGAATTTCGTTTCACATTTTTTATTCCGCATTTATTCGATTATTCGGTAACGTTTGTATTCAACCCCCCCTTCTACAAACACATTGGGACCTAACAGCATGTCTATGCGCTCATATGCCCCTATTTATCTGGCATCTGAATTACACTTCCTTAACATTGATACGTGGAACATGTTACAACCTGCTACATGTTCGGGATTAGGGCTAGCTCATATGGTATCCTCCCAATACGTCTTAATATATCCAAGGGTCCAACAATTCGTGGACTTAGCTTTCCTTTCTTTCCGAATCTCATCAACCTTTTTCCCAAGGGATACCTATAACATTACTAGGTCCCCTATTTCCCATTCCTTGTCCTTTCGTGTTAAATCAACATACTTCGTGTTCCCATCTTGGGCTACTACCAGCCATCCTCTGATTAGATTTATCATATCCTTGGTCCTTTGGACTACTGCGGGTCCGAGCATCTTGCGCTCTACATCTTCATCCTAACATAAGGGAGATCGACATTGTCTTCCCTCAAGGATCTCATAAGGCGACATCTCGATAATGACATATGATCTATTGTCGTAAGATAACTTAATCCGTGTTAAGTGATCATTCCAAATTCTTTCAAGTCTATTGCACAGACTCTCATTATAGCTTTTAGCATTAGAGCTTTTGCTTCTCAATACCCATTCTTTTCCAGTTCGTAATCGCTATTACCTTCCGTTCCTAATATTATACTGGTTATACCTTTGGCTCGTTAGCGTTCTATAACCTTTTAATAACCACGTCAACCTTAGTATCACGAATGTGTTTCCATTCCGAATACCACCAAAACTTTATTACTCCTTTTTCAGCTGTTTCTATTTTCGAAAGCTTAATCCTTCATATAGAAGTAAATGAATTTGTTGAGAGATCACTATGATCATGAACACTTGTTATATCGCATCGTTAGTACAGAAGGTGGCCAGCCTTTAGTACTTGACAAGCAATTAAACAATAGATGGTATCCTACTAGGCTTCTATCACACAGATAGATAGTCATTCGGCAATACCTCCCCTTTCTGGAAGGGTTGTTCTTCTCAGCTTACATGAAATGAAAAGAAGAGAAAAGAACGAATTGAAGAGAAATGTATATATGAAAAAAAATATACTGCCACAAAATATCTGGCTTGGAACCTACCTCTGAACTATAGAGGTTTGTCATAGGAGAACAAATCATATACGTATATAAATCAACATTAAGCATTATAGCATCATATTTCCCATGCCTAAATATTTTCGCTATCCCGTCCATCATTCTATAGACCCACACTCTTCCTCGAGCTTATACACAATCACCTTTGAAACTCCCTCGACATCGAAAATCGAATCTGGGATCTCATTCTATACATCATCGTTACTAGAATTTTATGCTTGCACCGCAACCTTCCTCGTATAATAATACGACTCTCTATTGATAAGAAAGAATAATTATTCACTAGGTAGATACTCTACTTAATTAGTCTATCAATGATAACTTATACACTACCACAACCCGATTAGTGGTACTCAATCTCAACACCCATTCCAATACAACTCTCACGGTTGTATTCAGCTCAATACTCGCAGAATCATTGCTGCCTTACTATGGTCCACCAATGACCTACTGTAGTCATTCATTTTCCACGAAGTCTTAATATCTAACCATACGGAGTCCATACATGTCGTATCAAATCCTTCTAAGGAGGTAACATAATCACCATTCATGATTCATGGAGTACACTCCTGATTCTGACATACATACATGACATGAAGCAGATAAAATTGCAGAAGAGTTTCGCTCAAAGCAACGATAGCAGGTTAATACCATTCTTAATCATATGCCTTCAATAGAAGACTTAACTCAAAGGTTTGTTTAGTCCTTTTTGAAATATGGTCCTGGCTTATCTCAAGATAGGACCTTCTAAGATAGATAGCCCGTTCATGGCGATTACACGAATTAAACCTTTACCAACTACTATTACGGTTGGGTATTGCACAGTCATCAGAAGGAATGTCAATCTTCCAAACCATAATACAACCTTCACAGCTTTAACCATCATCACTGTATTCTTTGGCACAAGCGCCTACAATTATCCTTTTACCGTTAAAGTGTTGGCCACCTCTTTGGCCTTTCCTGATAGTAATAGTTCCTTATAATCAATGTCTTTTAACCACCTTCAACTAAATTTTCTACCTCATTTCCATCACAGCTGATGTGAAGATGTTTTCATTAAAATCTAATGAGTAAAAAAAAATCACCATTTTTCTATAAGTTATTGCCTCAGTCTTTAGAGGTTAATCACTGTCGCGACTGACTCTCGATCGTACTTAGAACATCTTTTGTCTTAGGTCCTAATTGCCCTCAATAATTTTGACCTTTACTGGTTGGATCCATACTTTCTCGTGGTTTAACATGTGCCCCACTTGGCCTCATTATAATTACGTCATATTCCTTTTATCAACATTTTTATTCTTGAGAAATTTGAATATTACCTATCTCCATGCAAAACCTCTAAGGTTATCTTTCAATAGTTTCTCCTGTATTCCCTAGATACAGGGCATATCGAAATACCATTTACTATTACTAGAACCATTGTCTATATACTTCTGAAAAATTTCTCTACTGATTCTTAAAGGTTGTTATTACCTTAATCCTTTCCAATTCATCCTGTCAAAACTCATACTGTCCCTATTAAGGGTGAAATGCCAACCTTTATGCATTCCCCTAGGATTCATTTTAAGTTACCGATGTTCTATTCTTAATTCCACCTTTAAAAGGTACCTGCATCCTTCCATGGATAAATCAAGTCATATATTCCTGATAAGGGTGTCTTATTCAATCATTCCCACCTCGATAGTATATGCCTAATTTCACAATAACATCTGTATACAAAATGAGGTTAATCAAAATGGCCTCTAAAAGATAACAACGGTTATCCGCTTTTCTTGCCTAATCTGGTAACGATAACAAGGATGTTCTGGAAGATATTGGTCGTGTTCAACGTGAACTTCTTCTTAATAATTCCTTATTTACTTTTGTTGTTTATCTCAACAGTCACCTCAATGTTGGGATATCTTTCATATCTGGCGTCTCCCTTTCTGGGTATCATGCCACCGGTCTTACACTTCACCTTCTTGAAGGTCACTTCCTTCATCCAATTTTCTTAATTTCTTACTTTCTTGTCTCCTCAGTCTATCCGCTTCTCATTATTTATCCTTCGAATTATCTCAAGGTTTCCTCGAATCTTCCCAACTTACAGGGGATAAAATATATGTATCTCTTATGCCCTCAACCATCAATTTTAACTCATGGTGAATCACCCTCATCCTGACGATTACATACTCTTCTATTTCTATTTCTACGAGCCTTTAGGGTTTCCTCATACCCAACTCCCTTATCATTCCTCAAACTCTATTGCCGTTATATTCCTTTCTCTTATCATTATTTCATGAACCAACACAACATAAGCATTGATTTCAAACATCCCGTCATTCTGGATTCGTGTCTTCAGAACGAATCTTGACAACTTTTACATCTTAGATTCATAATTCATCATACTCGTCTGCCTTTGTTCTGGCTCTAAAGCTTTTACACTATCTCCTTATCTTTGGGAATTACTTTCCCGAAAACAATTGACTGAACTTAAATCAGTTTATTATAATCTCTTGCTCCGTGCCTTCCTTGGCCTTTCACCAGCGAGCGGTCTCTCTCTTAGGAGGGTAAGTGACAAAAACAGTCTTTTGTGGTTCATTAATCATTTTGAATCTCAAATGATTCCTATATTTCCTTTAGCCAGGCTCTTGCCTCGGCTGGGTCAGCTTGTTCCTTGGAACTCTGAGAGCTTAGCGACTTAAAGGTCTTGAAAGAATTTCCTACCGCATTGTTTCCTCAAGGTGGTGGTTGGGGATAATAGTCTAAGTTCTTTTTAGACAGGTCCATGAATTGCCGTATAGGAGTACCGTCTCGGGTCTCCTTTTCTTACTCGACTTTCTGTTTCCTTAGTATGAAATATTTCATCCTTCTCCCATACTTGGGGTTATCTTATACGTTAAAATCCTCATTTTTCACTTCATTATGTTATGGGTTCCTTCTATCTTGATGGCGTCCTCCCTGACTATCACATTCAAGGTTTGCCCTAAATCTTATTCCTTGAACTATGACTTTCATCTAGGATCTCATCTTTAAGCTCTTAAACATTTGGAACCCAAATTCTATAGGAATACCTCATTATTCCCTTATCATCTTTCTCGGTATTAATCTCATATCTATTTGTTGGCTCTCTGCCTTCATTCATCACTTTTTCTGGCACAATATGTTCTTTTCCGATAATTCAGACTGTATTGCAATCTCAAACATCTTTTCGGTACCGGCTCCGGTTACCTTCACTTCTATTTCCATTTTCTCAAAATCTCTTGTAAACTCTCTCCAAGACATTATCATCTTGAGTCTCTCCTTTTTACTAAGGGCATCAACCACCACATTGGCTTTCCCCGAATGATAAAGAATCTCATAATCGTAATCCTTGATTAGCTCTAACCACCTCATTTGGCACATGTTGAGCTCTTTCTGCGTGAAAATGCACTAGAGAACTTATGGCTTGTGTAAATCTCGTACTTCTCTCCATATAAGTAGTGCCTCCAATATTTAGGGCACAACTATTGCCACGAGCCCAAGCTCATGGGTGGGGATATCGAATTTTATATTCCCTTAATTATCGTGATGCGTACGCGATTACCTTGTTGTGTTGTATAAGAAGCACCCTAATTCCTTATGCGAAGCGTCACTACACATTACAAAATCTCCTTTTCCATCCGGCAACGCCATCATAGGGGTCGTCACCAATCTTTGCTTCAGTTCTTGAAAGTTGTTCTCGTATTTCTCTGTCCATTCAAACTTCTCGGTCTTACGAGTAAGCCGCGTTAAAGGGGGCTACTATCTTTACAAACTTGAACGAACCTCCGATAGTGACCGACCAATTCTACCTCTGGTAGTCGACCTAACCATGGTCATCAATTCATCAGTGGTCCTTTATCCAATCTTGTCAGGATCCTCCATGGGATCCTCCTCAACAACTATCCCTTCTAGGACAACATCCTCAACCACTACATCCTCAATATCAACATCATCCAGTCCTGCATTAGGACACTCTATCGGATCCACAATCCGATCTCCAATTAGTAATAAAACATCATCGCGCTGTTGCTCCTCAACCTCAGGGTTCGGAGTCCCGCTACCATATACGATAACGAACTACGCTCCTATCACGATATTTATAAGGGTTCCCATAAGGGTTTTAACTGTCAGTACTACGTTAGGTAGCCCGACTATGAACTTGGCAAGAGTTCTTATTATCTTAATGAACTTATTATCTTAACGTCACATCATCTCTGAGGTTTATAACGCTTAGCTCTGATACCACTTCTGTAACACCCCCAAATCCGGGGTCGGGGATCCGGGTTGTCACGAGTTCCATTTCCCTTAATAACACCCAATCTTAATAAATAATCAACTACTCTGTACTGTGACCCCACAATAAACACACACACCACAAGTTATAGTCTCAGAGATGAATATCCAAAAAAATAATCACAAGTCGTTTTATTCCACAATTATATGTCAATACACCTTAAAAGGTTTTCTGGATAAATTTACATTTCTTTGCCATTATTACAATTCATAATATACATAAGTCTGGTACATCAAAAGTTGAAAGCCTAGCCTATTGGTAGCTCCTACCTCAGCTACGGCGGCATCAACGCTTCTAGAAAACTGCGGAACGTCTCCTAATCGCTTGCGAATCGGGAGCTTGGTCCTGTTCATCTTTTTTATCTGTTGTTGTGTGATGAAAGAAGAAAGCAAGGGTGAGCAGCAAGCCCACCAAAATAATATATATAATGATTAACAATATATGAGCCTTATCATAGTACTCATGAAAGTCTTGGTCAAAAGAAATGAACCAAGTTTGATATCTTAATGCGATGAAGTCGTAAAATATTCAGTATATATACATATATACTTTTCAAAATATTGGAAGTCCTCTTCCATGCATAATATACACAGAGTTCCAGTATATAACTGTATAAAAATATCTTTGCAAGGTGATCTCATATATCTAACCTTGTCTTAACGTTTTTCTGAAAATCTTTGTCATGCATAAGATAATCATTTACTAGATATAAGTTTAAAAGATGAAGTTACAAGATACTCCAATATACTCATATCTTTTCCAAATACTACTTGAACTACCACCGTTCAAGTTATAATTAGTTTCAAAGGTTCATCACACTGATAAGACTACAAGATAAGACTTGTATAGATTCAATCTTTGAAATATTTTGAAGGAAATGAAGTTATGATATACTTCATTAAGTCCCGATATATATATACACCTATATATATACATACGTTTCCTGAAAACCTCTGTCATGTAAAGTATGAACAGAATTGCAATATCCAATAAATTTGGAAAGGAAAGAATTTTGGCATAAACCTGATATCTTGCTGATCAGGCAAAGAAACCAATAAGTAACCTTTTCTACTAGTAGATGGACGAATTCCCCACTGGTCATCACCCTGGTCGCAATAGGACCTTATGCTGGACTGCCACTCAGCCACTTATGCATTTGATGGACTCCCACTGAGCCACTTACACTATCATGGACGCCCACTGAGCCCATGTTGCTTATGCCGACTCAATAGATGGACTTACTTCCCGAACGTTGGGTAAGTAATCAATTCATTTACCAAAACTGCAACCTTGTTGCGAATATAAAATACACCATAGAGCCGGATTCCCCAGGTTTTGAGCGAATATTTAAATCCCCTTTGAAAGGAAGATCTTAAATATAAAAATGAGTTTTGGGATCCGCTCTAACTTTTAAAAATTATTTTGAAGACTCGAAAACATTTTTAAGAATATTTGGAGTAATACTGATTTATTAAAATAAATCAGTCCCGATATGAAAGAAATATCTGAATATTATTATTTAAATAATATTTCCATAAGAATAATTGAGGTAGAAGTTGGAAAACTTATACTTGAATGAATAGCAAATAATCAAAGATATACTTATACGAAAGTAATATCTTTATTTGAATAATCAAAAATAAGTTTGATTATTGACACCTTATTCTTTAATAAAATAAAGAATATTATTATGTAATAAGCGGAGTCATAATACCTCGAATGAATACTATAAATAATATTCATAAAATAAAGGAATCATACATCCTCAAATGAATATCCAAGTAATATTCAATAATAATATAAACTGAGTCATAAGCCCTCAAATGAATATTCAAATAATATTCAAATAATAAACTAAACTGAGTCATAAGCCCTCGAATGAATACTCAAATTAATATTCAATTAAGTAAAATAAAGGTATCGAATAAACCTTATTCGATCAATAGTTTTAAAAACTATATCCATATATATATAAATATATATATATAATATACTCGGGAACATCGACTCCCGGTTTAGAAATATGTTCACCTTTTATCCCCTATACTAAGGGTATACGCAACTACTTGCTTATTTCTAGCATAGGTATTATGCAATTATAAGCATTGGAATCAACAGATAGATAACCAGATTACGAAACAGATATGCATATATACCATATCAGCATGCTCCAATATATCGCAAAATTTGCTAATAACAATCATGCACTATCACAAGATAATGCATATACATATATTTACATCACAACAATAGTATAACGGGTAGAAAACTTGCCTGAGCGACTGGGGGTTACGAATGGCTCGGGACGAGTCTGGTAACCTATAAACAACAAGTAAGTTGGAATTAAACCAAAGTCACTTGTAAATCTATAATTTAACCAACTTAGACTCTAACGCTTGTTTTGCGCTTACTGATTTTCTTAAGTCACTCGAGTACCCTCGGCTCCACCATTTTTAATAAATTAACCATTACGAGTTTTAAGGCGATTCCTTCGCGAGTGTCTTACCAACTGCCTAACACACTTACCATAAATGTTTCTTACCCCAATTAGTCATTTAAGGTCCTTAACCAAGGTTTCAAAGTAAGGCGAGGGGAAAAGTTTCGTTCGCGAAACGCCATTACTTGAAACGGTCGTTTCTCCTAAACCGTGTATCGGAATCGAACGAACTACATATCAAAACGAAGCTCGTAACACGAGCTATCTAGACATGGCAATGGTCATAATCTAGCAGGGGCTTCTCGGGTCCTAATGTTATGCACAAAAACAGTCTAAAGAAAATCGGACGTTACGACGGCTATGTTTACGCGATTTCCCAAATTTAAACCAATTCAAACAACCACAATTTCAACTCCAATTCATAACCCAATCAAACCTCCATCTAAACTACATTACAACAGCCCCAAATCAACTCAATATTACCAATTTATTCATCTAAACCAAGTCAAAAAATGTGACCAAGAACTTCAAATCTAACAAGCATCACTCCTAACTCCAAAATCAACAAAACCACTTACTAAACAAAGCTCTATCATGAGTACACACTCATTACACTAACCCATCATCTAACATTATGAAATCCAAACCAACAAAACTTAATACTAAGGGTTTGAGAAGTTATACCTTCCTTGGAGAGTGGAGAATCACTTAGGAAGCCTTAAATAACCACTAACTATCTCTACTAAGCTTGGATCTTGAAGAAACCTAAGAAAACACAAAGTTAGTTTCTTGAAAACACTATTCACCAAGAACTTTGATGAATTAATTAGCTATGTTAAGCATGGAATCTTGAGCTTAAACTTATGGCTCATCTTAGTTATAAATTATGGAAGCTAAAGAAACAAACCTCTTGATTTTTAAAGGTGTGTAGCTAGGGTTTTGAAATTCTCATCCTTGCATTTCTTCAAAAAGCCGAGAGCAAGATGAAGAAGAAAGAGAGATTTTTGTGTTTTGCCTTGTTTTGCTTTTGGTTGGTTGATTTTTGTGTTGTTTTAGGTTAATTACTTAATTAACCTTGATTTTGTGTGGTTCTCATTCAACCATACCTCCTTCCTTCCCATGTCATGCTTGTGTCATCCTCATGATGTCATCCTCCCCTCCTTGTCCTCTTCTCATTGGTTGGGTGACATCATCCTCTCTAATCCCTTTGATTAACTTCCTAATTGTTTGCCTAATGACCGCTGATCTGTTATACGGTTCGCTTAACTTTCGTTTTCGTTTATCGTTTGAAGGATCATACCCGGGATCTTATTACTTAGGTTCCCTTAACCTTTCTCAATATATTATATTCCTTTTATGATCCTCTCCTATAATCCTTTAATTTAAATCCTTTTATCCTGTTACCTTATACTCAATTCTTTCCGTATCTATTGGATTTCCGGGAAAAATCAAAGTGTTCGGATTTGGATTCTGATGATCTTTACATACACTTATATCCCATATAAAGTACTAATAAAATCTCAGAATATCCATATCAGAACCCCTACATAGTGTGGCATGAAAAGTTTTCTCATTCAGCAAAAACACTATTCATAAGGGTTTCAAAAATTTCCCAAAAATTGGGGTTATTACATTAGCTCTTTGCACATTTTGTTGTGCATAAGTCTCAGGAATCCTTGTAATTAGCAAGTCCCTGGAAGGGATTGGAATCCTTAGAGGTACAAGAGCAGCCCTCTCTTTATCTTTGGAAATTAAATCAGAGAAAGCCCTTTTGTGAGATTAAATACTGATATAATTTGGTTAGTATGGATTGGGATATCAGGAAAACAATGATTAAATATAAGATGACAGAATCTAGCATAGTACACTATATTGACATCAGCTTTTAGTCTATCTCCTATAAAATATAAAACTACTCTACCAAAGTCATAATTACAGTTATGAATCAGAGAGTACCCAATCTGATGTGACATTATGGGGAGTGCATAGAAGTTTGTGCACTTGTTGTTGAAGGCCCTAGTGATGCAATTGAAGTAGAAATTCCATTCTTTTCAAAGACCAAGTCTCTTCAGTTGCACCATATTCTTCAGTTCTTTGTCATATCCAAACTCTGTGAAGGATCTCCTCATTTCAGCATCCCCAATGAAGGTAATGTAAGATGGATGAGTAGGTAAATGAAGAGCTTCCCTGACTGTTTGAGGTGTGACAACCTTGGTTTCTCCATTGTGCTCAAAAATGATAACTCGAGTACAATTTTCACCACCATCATCATATATACCAGTTCTCCATAAAACAAGAACATTCTCCCCAGAAACAACAATAGGGTTTGTAAGAGCATATCCTATCTCACTTGCAGTTAGCAAATCCTGAAAGATGTGATAATCAGGATGGACACCAGTCTTGTCCAGAATTGCTGCATAATTGTTTGGTACGAACATAGCACCATCATGAAAGAAAGCCTTGGTAGAAACTGGAGAAGTCATATTGAACTGTTTGAAGAAAAATCTTAAAAACTGATTAGGGTATCAGAGTTTAAATGAGAGAGAAGAAGAGGTAAGAGAGAGTAAATGTTGAGAATTGGCTAAGTCGAGAATCAGGATCTGTCTAACAATTAGGATATGATCAACCGTTAGGATATGATTATCCATTAAAAGTTTCATTATCATCCGTTGATAATCTATTCAGTCATCCGTTGATACTTACATATGAATATCCGTCGATGCGATAACATATATGCATTGATCATCTTATCCATTGATAATGACTTGGATGACAAGTCAGAGCTGCGAGATAAATCAGAAGGTGCTGATTTATAGGATCGTAGTTGATTTAAATATGTATAGAAAGTAGAAGATTTATGATGTAACATATCTTGTAATTGATATAGATTGATTGTGGTTGTGTAGTATATAAACACAGAATAGGTTATCACATAAGTGTGGAACTCGAGTATTGTAACGACTGGGAATTTCGGCGAATTAATTATGCGAGTAAAGTGTAATTATGTGAGACTGGAAATATTTAAATAAATATTATATTCCAGTTTGACGTGTTAGCTGGTATAAAGAGAATGATTGTGAAGCGTAGTTGAAAACGCTCAGCGTCGGGCCGTCAGTCAGGACGCGACCCGTTACGCGAAGAATGAATATTAGTAAAAACAAAAAATTTAATGATTAAGTATATTTTATTACGATACATGATATGTGAATGTATGTTGTTAACTATTAAGGTGCATGATTATGTGATTATATGCGTGTATGATATTATTTGGAATTTTAGAAAATAAGAAGTGCATTAATTGCTATTTATATAGGTTATAAATGCATTTTTATTCTTTAAGAAAAATAGTTTTTAAAATTATTTTTATTTGATTTTATTAAATTCCTAAAATTCTAAGCTATTTTATGATGTCACTCTTGTAATTTATAGATTTATGGTTTTATTTATAAAATGTATTCTTTGTAATTAATTAGATTAATAATTATTAGATTACCTGATTGCCCTTGCATGCATTTCCACTCACAATATAAGAGAAGGGTAGTTATGTCATTAACCACCCCACTATCTCATTTTAACTTAGCCAAATGACCATATCATCCTTGCATGCATTTTTGTGCTAGTAGTGAGAGAAGGGTAGGTTGGTAATTTCACAATTCCATTAACTTTTGAGGATAAAAAGATGAGACAAAAGCTTGTTACTCCCATCATCACTTCATTCATTTCATTTCTCCCATCTCCCTCTTTTCTCCTTCTTCTCTCCCGGTTCTCTCTCCCTTTCTTCTTCTTCTCTCTCTCATTCGAGCTCTCTTTCTCTCTCTCCTCTACATGCAACATCAAATCCTACTTAGAATTCAAAGATCTTTCCATTTATCTTCATCCTTTTAAATTCTCTATCCATATACTCTTTGCATGTAAGCGTTTAAGGAAGTTTTTGCATCAATATTTCTTGGTTATATCTAAGAAAATACAATTTCTTAGTGTATAACATTTAGAGAGAGTATAGTACATAAGTTATGTGATTTTCTAGGTCTGTTTTGGAGATAGGTTCAACTTTTGTTATTAAAAAGGTGGGTTTTGATTTTGATTCAAAGTTTACAAAGGGTTTTGGTTCAAAGATTTGGTTTTTGGTTCGAATGAATGAGTTTTGCAAAAGGGTTTTAATGTTCAATTGGTTTTGATGATATATATATATAAACCTTTGTTTTTGAGTTGGTTTCCTTGCATGCATGTAAACTCCTAAGTATAATCAATTTATATTTTGTTTGGTTTGGAAAGAAGATGGGTTAAATGATTAGATCATGGGTTTAATTAAGTTGGATTTGTGATTTAGAGTATTGCATGTTGAGTTGATTGATTGCATGTCGATTCTACAAGTTGTTTTGTTGTTAGTTAGGTTATTGTTTAATTTGGAAATAGAATTTGGTTTATATTGGATATGTGAGTAGATAAGTATGAATAAGTTAACTTTTGATTATTAAAAGCATGGATTTCATTAGGTTTTCAAATGAATAAATGATTGGATTTATGCATGTTAAGATTTTGTTCAAAAATAATGTTTTGATTCGTTTTTGATTTAAAAGAAATGATTTCAAGAAGTTTTCTTGTTTGGAATGGATTAAAATAGGTTTAAATTATAAATGGAACCTTGCATGTCAATATTTGATAAATTGTTTGTGTTTTATTGAAAAAGCCGAATGGTATATGGTATTAAAAAGGGTTGATTCAAGTTGTTTGGTCAATTTGATTTTAGATTCTAATTATATGGTCTGTGTAAGATTGATTTGGTGTTTAAAAGATGTTTGGTTAGTTGCATGTCAAGTTAAGTGGTTGCATGTTGATTTCTTGGCTTGGTACCATTTGTTTTGGTTCAAATTTTATAGTTAAAAATGAAGGAATAGTTGTTTGGTTGTTGAGTTATTTAGATCGTGATTGTTTTGTTAAGATATAGATTTAAGTATACAAGTATATACTCGCTATGTGTTATATGAGTACTCTATGATTATGCTTGAATGTATGAGTTAAGTATATAAGTATATACTACTAAGTGCTATGTGAATATTCTGTGATTATACTCATGTATATAAGTTAAGCTTTAATGCGAGTTGGGATAATCGTTAAAAGTTCATGGAATGTCGAGTGCGAATAAGTATCTAATTAGGGATTATGTTTTGGATTGTATATTCAGATAGCGGAGGTATTCAGGATTGTAGATTCAAATAATGAAGGCATTCGGGATAGAGAAGGGAAAGGAAACTCAGGTGGCAGTAGTTCAGCTTCATTAGTTCAGTTTCAATTTTAGTAAAGCAGGAAAGCGATTTAAGGCAAGTAAGTCTGCCTTGTCTTATGAATTGATATTGCTAATGCCATGATAAAGTAGTGATTCTTTTTTATACTTGTGATAAACCTGTTATTGAATTCTGAGAAAACCTAATATTGATTCTTGTGATAACTTGTTATTGAATCATGTTCGACCATTTACAACCACTTGATTGATTCATACCCAATTATATTTCCTATTTCCTTTGTCACCCTATGATCTCGTAAACCCTAAGAGAACCTTTATGAATTCCCTTGCGAAATGTCTTGAGTAACCCGAATTCTTCATTAACTTGAATACCTTTGCCTTGTTGATTAATTCTCTTGAATACCTTTGCCTTGATGATTAATTCTCTTGAATACCTCGAACTTGATTTCTAGTATTGCTTCAATAATTCCCTATATTGACCATTGCTTATAATTCGAATTCCTTGAACTACATTTATTTGATAACTATCCTTTATTTCCATATCCAAACTTTGTAACTGGATGTACGCCATGTACTACACTTGATATCAGACACCCCTACCTTTGTTGATTATCGTTATAACTCTTTTCTAATACTTCTTCCTTAGTTGTTGAATCATTGATATTCATCCTTGATGACCCCTCTAGTATGAGGATAGTTCTTTTTTAATAAGAATCTCGTAATCCTAATCCTCTGATTGTTGATCGTGGTCTTATTGTTTGGAATCCCTTAAAGATTAATATGATTCTTTCATGCCTTAAGAAATTTTGAAATGTTTTTCTTTCTGGCATCTAATTCTTATAAAAATGCAAAGTTTTTAAAAGTTGAATTGCTAAAGGGGCAAAATGTTTTCTTGAGAATTGCCAAAGGGGAAAAATGTTTTCTTGAGAATAGTGGATCTGGACTAAGACACATGTCCTTTCCACACTTATTATTTGAGGCTTAAAAGCTGCCTCGAGATCCCACAAATATTGTTTAGAACCCAGCGAGGTTCAGGATTACTTCGTGAATGATCACCGGCTGTAATCTGCAGCGTCATAAAATGATTTTGAGCAATGATTTGGTTAAAAAGTTTTGATTTGAATAATGATGCCATGTTGCCATATATCTTGTTCAATGATATTGTTATGCTTTTATGATATGATTTCTGCTATTGAATTGCGATGAATGTCGGCTTTCACCCTATCTTGATCCTTGATTCTTGAAAGGCCAAACCTTTCTTCATAATCTTTGTATAGCCAAAGATAGAAATCTGCCACCTAGAGATTTAAAAGTAGAATGCCTCAGATTTTGCTATTGTTATTATTATTGCTTTATAGAACTGTTATGTAGTTACTTACTGAGCTTTTGTGCTCATTTATATTTGCTTTGCTCTAACCATGGCAGTTAAGAAAGAAGATGGCCAGACTTAGGCGTTCAGCTCGCATGAGCGTTCCTGGCAGTCCCTACCGTGTCATAAGTTTCCAGATGCCAGCGCAGGTAGCAGTGACTGTGAGCATGCGTAGTAGATGGAAGGATTTTTTAAGTTGGTTCTAATATAATGGGTTATCTATTGGTTCCATTTAGGAATTGAATGTAATTGAATTTATTAATATTTTGGGTTGTAATATATTTATTTTGATTGGTGTAATATCTGGGATATATCGTGTAATTATTTTCGCTAATAAATAAATATTATGCATGTTCAGTATTTATTCTGTGAATTATTTGTTGTGGTATATGTGTTTGGATGTTTATATATGATATAATTTGAGTATTTTAATTTTTATTTGTCCAAAATAAAGTATAGATAATTATCATATTTTTTTATTAATTTTTATGTTGATTTATGATTTTATAAAAGATTTATGGATTTAATAAATTATTTTTCCGGGCATTTTCCATGTTTTGACTTTTTCGATCCGGCGTACGGTTTTCCCCGTGCGGGTCCCGACGCGATATTTTCGATACAAAATTTGTTTCGGTAAATCAATAAACTCGTATTTTCGGTAAAGGAAATCTTTTTATTAAACTATTATAATTATCACCTCGTAATACATGTAACCAAAGTGCTGAGACCAAGACCGCGGTACAAAATGTACAGATTTGGATAATTATCCCAAAACCGGTACCGTTTTGGATCTTTTTTCTCAAATAAACGTAATATTTTATATCTGGTATGATCCAACGGGGTACCAATATTCCGTAATTATAAATAGCCCTTACCGTATTTTTTTCGTATAGAAAATCATTTGCAAACAGTTAATTATATAGTGTTACCGAGAAAATACAGATATTCATATAAACTTTCAAGAATCAAACAAGCTTTTGAAGGTGTTATTGATTTCTGTTTGGGAAGCTTGAGTAACCAAAACGAAGGGTTCGAGGAGTACTATCAGATTCCAGGACTGGTTTTACAGCATAATTCAAGGTTTATTTTCTATATTTTTATTTATTTTCGAATTATTTTGATTTAAATTATGAATTTTTGTTCGAGTGATTGTTTGGATGATTTGATGATTGCATTTTGTAGAGCTTTTATTCATGATGATTTTGATATATTATATGACTGATTTAGGGTTCAATAACATGTTCAAAATTGAGTTTGATTTTCGAATTTCAAAATTAGGGTTTATAACCCGTATGAATGTTCTTAATTGAAATTTGGGGGTTTTTGTTCTAGGGGTTATTAGACGTTTTTGTTAATTGCATCGTGTTCCTTGTTGAATTTGCAATCGATTCATGTATAGTACATCAACAGACGATTCCTGGTTTGCTCGAATCGAAGCAAACAAAACTCGCTGGAGCCGACGAGTTTCTCGGCCAATTTCCGACCAATTCTGGGGTTATTCAAATGATTTGATTGCATGGTTGAGTTCCTGGTGAGTAGTAGTCGTGATCTGGAGGTGATGGTGGGGTGAGGATGCCAAAATCGTCTTCTCCGGCGAGGCAGGACATTTTCCGGCGAACCCCTGTAAAAATTACAGTTTATTACCCGTTCCTTTGCAGAAGAAACAGTTAGGTCCCTGTAATTTCCAGAAAGTTGCAAAAACAGGATTCCTGTTTTAAAAATATTTAAAAAACATATTTTCTATCTATTTAATTACAGAAATTAATTTTTAATTATTTAAAATCCTAAAAATTATTATTTTAATTCCAAAAATTATTTTTAATTCAAAAATAAATCTGAATTAATTAGTTAATTAATTTTAGTTAATAATTAATTAGTTAATTGGTCAATTAATTCAAAAATTAATTGATTAATTATTTAATTAATTATTAATTAATTATTTAATTAGATTTAATTATTTATTTTTTATTTAAAAATTCCGAAAAATAGTTTCGAGTTTTAAAATATTAATTTAAATTGTTTTCAAGGTTTGATAATTATTATAAAATTATTTTGAAGCCAGATTCGGCCAATCGAACCCTATTTATTGTTTTAAAATAATTCAACTGCCCGTTTAAATTCCGAAAAATGTTTAAAAATTCATATTAAATATCCAAAAATCATTTTAACATCAGATCTTCCTTGAAAAAGTATTTTCATTGAACACCTTACGTGTTATGTGTTATATGTGCATTGATTGATGTGTTAAATGCGTATGTGTATATCATATGACTGTTTTAATCGTATCTTTCAATCCGTAAATCGGATTTGGGTAAAACGAAGGGTAGATAGAAGCTTATATCGAATAGAATCATACGAGATGAGTATTGATAGATACTTATGCTATGTGAGCAGAAGAGGCAAGGTGTAGGAAAGGGAAGCAAATAGTCAAGGAATAAGCGGTTGTGATTGAAAGCTAGTGAAGTATAGCAAGTTAATACAAGGCAAGTGTTCTAAACCTTCTCACAATATGATGCATATAATTAATAGTTCTGTTTATATTACAAGTGCTTTGAAGCACTGAACCCTAAACCTTGATTCCAATTATTGATATTTGAGCCGTAAACCTTATTCTTTCTGAACCATTGATTATTGAATACCCAAATAGAAACCACAAATCTACGATACTACTCTACAAATACATACAAACTAAATACCGAACACTGATCCAAGCTTGCTTACATACTCAAACCATTGTACCTTATACGTTGAAAGACCAAATCCTTGTAACTCTGAAACTTCGATTCTTTTGTTATCCAATTCTTGTACCGGCTGATAGCCATTCCTTGTAATTGCCATATTATTTCCTTGTGAAGATTGAAACCCTCTCATGCTTGGAAATCCAATGTTGTTTATGATTCTGTTTATTGCTTTACATTGTTTATTCTGTTATTGTTATAGAATTGGATTGTTTTATAAAATTGTGGACCAGATTCGTGGTCACACCAGATTGGTGGTCAAGTTAGGCCAATGTGTGCCTTGGATCTAGTAATTAGAGCAGGGCTGTGTGCCTTGCTCAGGGTTAGTGTGTGACTGATCAGCAGCCTAACCTTGGTTTTTAAAATGAAAATATAATATCCAATTCTAAATCATTATTCATTGTTCACTTGATACCTTAAATCATTTCACTTGATCATTATTTAATCTCAGTATTGTCAATATGACTTGGTGAGCTAGTTAGCTCATTTGTACGATTTTCTTTATATTCTTTTCCAGTTAAGAAGGAACCTGTTGGTAGCGAGGATCCCCAATCCAATGCGAGAGCTAGAATTCCAGGTTGATCGGGATAAGCTAGCTAAAGGTTTTTGTGATAGTTTCAGCTTGTGAAGTTTGTAAGAATGTTTATTATTCAGTTATAAGTTTGAATAGTTGGGATTTGGACGTTTGTAATATAAGTGTCTGTGTGTGGCTTGTGTGCATAATTTAACCTGTTCGATCCGTGGTAGTTGGAAAGTAGGGTCACTGCATATTATTATTTTTATTATCTTTATTATTGTTATAAGCAGGTTTATATAAAAAGGGTGTGTGTGTGTGGACCCCAAAATTCTGACCCGGGTTGGAGGGCGCCACAGGTTTGGTATCAGAGCTACAGGTTATAAGTCACTGACACAAGCATAGATCAACGGAAATGGGTAGAGGGTTAGGATTAGAAGTAAGAAATAGAGAAATAGAACGTCGAGAGGTTGAGTACGACAGTATATTAGGTGTTAGTATGATTCATGTTGTGGTTTGAGATTCTTATTTTGCGATATGATTTCAGATAGCAGTGATGACAGATTCCTTTATTCCAGTACCAGCTGATCATTCTGAGCCTTCAATTGGAGGACCATCTTCTGATCCACGTCCTGTTCTTCCATCAATGTTGGCTATTCTACCTCCAGATGTGCCACAGCCTGTACCACTGCGAGCT
This sequence comes from Apium graveolens, assembly GCF_009905375.1. Taxonomy (NCBI): domain Eukaryota; kingdom Viridiplantae; phylum Streptophyta; class Magnoliopsida; order Apiales; family Apiaceae; genus Apium; species Apium graveolens. The sequence goes on along the minus strand of NC_133653.1, from coordinate 88,453,403 downwards.
ATTCCACCTCCTGGTATGAGGCCACCTATCAGAGGACCCCCACCTGCTGGTTCTGAGTCTACTAGTCATTCATTTATGGGTATACCTTTTCAGTTTTCTTCATACCCTATTCCGTATCATCAGTTTGAGGCTTGCCTTATGGAGCAGCGACACCTACAAGGTCAGATTTATGAGTTATTGCATATCATGCGTACCAGAGATATCAGGAGTGGTGAGAGGCGACTCAGAGAGAGGCTCCAGGTGTTTCGGAGAGTAGCTGCTATGAGGATAGCTGAGGCTACTCATGTGGATATCACCCCTGACTTTCTTGTAGAGTGGGCTAAGTGGGTTCTAGAGGAGCTTGAGGAGATTGGAGGTCCAGATTTGCCATGAGCTAGAGACAGAGATGTTGAACCAGAGTTGTGGTGGTTTTATTATGTACATTAGTGTGTAGCATGTATCGGTAGACTTTTGGTTGTATTTATAGACTAGATCTGCTGACTATTGAGTAGGCTTGTTGTACCCTTTTGCTTTTACTTTTGAAGCGTTTTCACGCTTGTACTACCTAAAACTTTGATCTATATATATCAGTACCTTTTCTTTTCCAGCAGTGTCATTTACATTACTACACCTGTTTTATCTTACTTTACTTATTGCACCAGTTATACCTCTTATGATACCATGTACCCCATTCCCTTACATGGTTACATTCTGTAAAGAAGCATGCAATTTACTTAGTTCAACTGTTACAACTATTTTCAAAAAGAGATATTCTTGTTTTATAAAAACTTTTTATAAATAAAATTTGATTTAAAGGCTAAATAAGTTGTTTGTGTGACGGCCTCAACCCCGGGGTCAGGAGTTGACGTCATCAACAACAATAATAACAATTATAATTCAATCTAAAACATAACTATGACCCATTTACCAAGACCTTTTCCAGGTTTAAGTATGACTTAGGTTACTCGACTAACACAACCCAAATTACCTTACACAATCCTTACCACTAATTCAATGTAGCAACTCAACAGACCTCATCTGGACTGAACACAACTACCTCAGAGGAGCCTAACACGAACGGAGCTGGAACTTTGCCCTGACTACCGCGCAAGAATCTCCTAGGCATCTGCAATACATATATAAAACATTCTTCAAGGGTGAGCAATCAATTGCTCAGCAGTACCACTATATGAATAACAAGTAAAAATGATTTAATAAAACAGTGAGAGGAATAGAATTCATAACTCGTTAGAAAACAAGTAAACATTCATAACTGGATATCAACAATAGCATGCTCCGAGAAATAACAATATCAGTCGTGTGCTGTGTATAAATACCAGAGTTCAATTTTAGCATGCTAATCACATTTATAAAATTGTTGTATAAACTACTCATGCCCTTATGGGAATCACAAAACCAAATCAGATACGTAGCGGATATGTTAAGACAGTTGATCAGGCTATCAACACCAGACGGCTCCACCTGCCAACTCATTTATCCAACTGCCATCTCATTTACCTGTTCCGGAACTCAGAGACTAGCTAGGTCTCTGACCTGCTGGACTAATCGGTTATACAGTGCGCGCAACCGAATTAGCCTCTTACGCCACTTCAATAGGCCTACTATGGCCCCAACGTATCCCATATCTGATCGTTTTAACCCAGTTTTCAGAAAATCACTTTTACCTATCTCTTTTTAAAATCAATTCTGTTACAGCACACTATTCAAATCCTCTTTTCATTTAAATCACGTTTAGAGATAGGTGTTCTCAGAAGTTACTTTTCTCCAAAACATAATTTAAAACAACATTTCAAATATGGGGGATACGTAACTTAAAACGTTTCTGTTCCATTACGAAAGTAAAACATTTAGCTATTCATATGCACTGTACCATAAAAGAATGGTCAGGGGTACTTGCCTTGTAGAGCGTTACAACTATCTCTGATTGACCTTGAACCAATTCGGGACATTCAGCTTTATCGCTTTACTATTTGACTATCCTGGATCCGACTTCAACGCTTAGGTCCTTCGCTTAAGAACCTCGCTGCGCTTGTCGACTGATCACTAAGTTATCTCAGTTCGATATCAATTCTTGAGTCCTTCGACTAGAACCTACAGAGCTGAAATATCCTACGTTGAACATCTAGGTATGCTTGACATATCCTCAATAACACATCTACCCATTCGATATCAAATCCCGACTCGTAATTATATAGATTATAATAACACGCGTAACAATTAGGGTTCACAATCTCGGAAATAGGTTCAGTGTTTGTTTTCAAAAAAATACGTATACTCGTCATTTTGCGAAATTAGGGTCATTGAGTTTTAACAAAACATTCACCACAACATAAAATCACGTTCCGCACAGAATATATGTATATACTTATTTATACTCGTTCGACGTTCCGATAATTACAGGGTATTTCCCGAATTTCTGAATTTAATTTCCAAAAATTCGGGCAGCACCTCCACTGTTTATCGGCCTACCCGTCGAACAATTCGACGTCAAATCACAACAAACAATCCAACAATTTATTCCCCCAATACAACCGAAATCCATTTCACAAATCCAAAACACCAATTTAACCAACTAACTATTATTATTATTACAACTTATATTTATACTCGTATTTATTTATTAATTTTTAGGACTTAGAACAACGTCATCACCGTCCACCGTCGGCTCGCCGAAGCTCATCGCCGACGGCGATAAAATTCGCGGGTTTTCGATTTTATCGAACTTCCTTCACGAATTTCCTTGATTACTATAATTTCATTCCCGTACAAAAATATTTCATTTCATGAATTGCAATCAATTAACTTCTGCAGAGAATTAATAAATTAAATTAATAAAATAAAATTCCCACAGAACAGATAAACCAAGGCAGCAATCACAGGACACACGCGCGCGTAGGCGCAGTACCACAACACCAGAATTACGCCGCCCCACTTCGCCGGATCGGGAGGCGTCAGCGAACACGACACAAATAAAACGGACACACACGCACACGGATTAGCACACACAGAACACATATACACATTCAAGCATATATACATATCTGTATGCATATAATCAAGCAAAATAATACAGAACGGAAACCACTAAGCCAACCGAAGTTCTGCGACGGCTTACCGGAAAACCAGGGGCGAAACAAGAACGAAGTAACAGGGAAGGAACGGGGATGGGGAGAGGAGAGATGTAGGAGGAATCGAGAGATATTGAGCCGAGAGGGAGCAGGTGCAAATCGCACCATCAAAGAAATAAAGAAACTAAAAATGGAAGCCCAGAAGAAGAGATACAGGGCTGTATCTCTCTGCTATTTTTTTATCCAATAAGCAGTTAACACGTCTCTGATAAAGCTGGGAAAACTTGACACGTATACATAATATAGACACGAATCAATACAACGCACCACAACCCTTTTTCTGATTTGATATTTAGCGATTTATCGAGCCAAGCCGTACATAAAAAAATTCATAAAATTATGAAAATAGTCTTAAAATATTAAAAATATCCCGAAGTAAATAAAAACATAAGTTTCAAAATTTTAAAACAATTTTCGAAATGCAATTTATACTCGCTTTTATCAATTAAACGAATCAACGCGCGGGTGAAATTAATCCCGAAAATTCCCAAAATAATTTTAAAATTCCCGGAATATTCCTAACTTAAATAAATATGAATTTCATAATTTTTGAAGAATTCCGGAATTAAATACAGATTTTACAAATAAATGTAACCAAAAAAAAAATCGTACACGGTTAAATAATTAATGAAATATTGATTTCTGAATTTTATAAAATCCCAAAAATAAATATTGAGATTATAAAGTCATGAATCCAATTTTAGAGACCATCCACATATTTACACAAGTAAACTCGTATTAAATCCACTTTTAAAAGTGAAAACAATTCAATACAAGTCCATAATTAATTACACGAACCACCCTGAACACCGTAATCCACATACGTAGATAAAAGTAAAACAACACATAGCTGACAGAAGCTATACACATATATTATTCACTCAGTAATTTCATAATTCCCCCTTAAAAAGATTCTGTCCTCAGAATCTAATTTAACTAAACGAGTGAGGATATTTGTCAAGCATATCTGATTCTAACTTCTAGGTAGACTCTTCTACTCTGGAATTTATTTATCGCATACTCGCTATAGATATAAATTCATTGTTGAGGACTTCCCCTCAACGATCTAGGTTTTGGATCGATCATTCTACGCAGAAAATTTTTGGACAAGAGCACATTGGCCCCTAATCAATAATTTGGTCTGAATTAGATACATATCACGTTAATATTGATACACAAGACACATTATATAAATATACTGCGACTGCAGCGGCTACAACAACTCAGGGGCAAATTTACCTGTATTTATCAGTACCTCGAATGGTTCAACACAACTAAGGCTCTACTTGTCCCTTCTATTCAAAATTAACCAATCTTTCTCAAGATGAAACTTTTGCCTGTACTACGATCCTAATTCTATATATTCATATTCTTTCGATGCAAATCCACTTTCTCTCTTTGCATATCCCGAGTTATTCCAACTCTTTCCCGAATACACCTACCACACTCTTAATGTACTAGATTAATCCAGGACTTAACAATATCTCTACTCCCGCTTTCTCTCAATAGAGGGAGGACTCATGTTTATGTCCACATAACACTTCGCAAAGTAGTATTCTCTTACTAACATGGTAAATATTATCATAGAAAACTTAATTCATGATAGGTGATTATCGCAGTTCACTTTTTAAACCCATCATATATATATTCTCCACATGTCTTATAATGTCCGAATCATCTTCTCACTTTGATCCTATGTCTAAGGATGATAAGTAATATTGATTTTTAATTTAATTTTTAACATTCGAACACTCTTTGCTCATTTCCAGCAATTCAGGCCGGAAAGTAACCTCATATCTTCACTTTTTCTCATCTTCAGGTATTTAAACTTCACATTCCACTCTTTCCCATTATTTCATTAACTCCTCAGTGATCTTAATCACATTCAATCATTTTCTTCTGTGCAGGGCATCTGTTATTACACCGACTTTGCTTAGGTGATCTTTGATGAAACGATCGGAACCCCTTGTTTATCTTAGCTAGAATTTATTCTGGAAAAAATTTAACGTATAGTTTCTTCCCTTCTAATCTTCATAAGGAAATCCTTGAGCATTCGACACACAGTTTCTTAATCTTTAATTAGCTGAGGATGTTATCAATAAATATAATTCGCTTATCCAAGTACTCCTTATACACCATGTTCCTTAATTCCTTATATTGCTTCTGCATCCAGAAACTTACCTTACTATTGGCTTCTGTACACTTTACACTTTGCTTCTTCTGAAACCACTCATTGCCATAATACAGGACAACCAACTCAATCCTAAAATCATATCAAACCCCTCTAACTCAGAGGGTGTCAGATCAACTACAACTATGTCCAACTTCTAAACACTTAATTTCTTGTTTCTTTTGAAGGTTCTATCTCCAGCTAAGCTGGATGTTGGCTCTTGAGATGTAGTATCTTGAATAATTATTCTACGACTCCTTGCAATATGCCCACTCTTTCCATAATTATGATACATTACTTCTGGATTTTCTGGATTACCTTCCGATGCATAATGACCCTTATATCTATGCCTGAAACATTACACATTCTTCTTGCACGTACCATTGTGTCTCCTTTCATAGGACTTGCAATCCACTGCTCACTTAACTGACTGAGCTGGAGTGGAAACAACTGAAGTAGCACTAGACCTACCCTGAGAAAAACTCTGTCTCAGGAATTTCTTACTCCTGCTTCGGTCAAACTGATTTTACAATACTTAACTAGATTCTTCGTGATCTGCCTTGTCCCTAGCACCACCAGACTTCCTTTTTCTTATCATTCTCTTCCTTAACAACCCACTTCTGGTCATCTTCCATTACTAGGGCGACTTGAACCATAGAGGAGTATGTCTTGAATTGCAACGCCACAACTCCTCTGCGAATTTCAAGCTTCAACCCTTGTTGGAACCTCCTTGCCTTCTGACTCTCCGTACTTACATACTCAGGAACTAATCGGGCCAATTCTGTAAACTTGACCTCAAATTTCAACACACTTTTTCCACCTTGTTTCAGTTCTAGAAACTCAATTTTTTCATTTGACTCGGCACACAATCTGGGAAATACCCTTCCATCAACAACTCAGTAAACCTAGCCCATAAAACAGGGCCTTCTCATTCTAACGCTCTGGTTGACTCCCACCAACAATTCACTTCATTTTTCAAAAAAATAACTTATATAATCAGTCTTACGGTTATCACTTACTTGCACGAGGTTGAAAACTTCCTCCATTTCTTTTAACCACTCTCCAGCAGTTACTGGATTAGGTTCACTTTTATACTCAGAGAGATTAATATTCTGATAAGATTTGAAACAAACAATTGGGTTCACTCCTTGTTGTTGCTACTGCAACAGTAGTTGCTGTTGCTGAACCTGCTGGATTAGTTGCAACTGTTGTTGCTGCTGCTTGCGCAACAAGTCTAGAATTTCATTTATAATTGGACCCTCTACAAATCTACTACTATTTTCTTTAGACTGGGTAACTTTCTTGGGTGGAATTTTCCTGGAATATATAAATGAACTTATTCAAAACATAGCAAAATGTTTACAAAAGATATCGCCGTTTAAACGGTGCACCTGTATCAGGAAAATGCTGCCCAGTAAAATACATGTGTCTTTAATACCGGGGCCCATTTACCAAAGAAATCTAGATTAATAGCACTAGCAATTACAGTAATAATGACAGTAGCAGAATCAACAACAGTTCAGGGAACTAAAATACAAAGAAACCAAATACCATAGCATAGCTCCTCGATTCAACAGCAACTGACCAACTTTCCGCCACTACATAATTATCACATTAACACCAATCGAATATACTACGAGACTTATCTGGCTATATTAACCATAAATTACCTAGGGCAAGCTGGTAAATCAAGTCAACTTAAGGAACACTAAACTCTTCCAGGCACCCTAGTCCAAAATTCAATCAAACATTCCTCTAGGGATGATTTCTTATCACCCTCAAATGATTTAACCATCACGGAGTTACCCCTCCCGAGGCTGTAACTCCATCCTTAGATCTTGAACTCTCACGGTTACCAAACACTCTTAAATAACACTCTGATATAAAGCTTTCCTTCTTCCTGACAGTTACTCTAAATTGCTTTCAATAACGAGGACCATCCAATCACAGAAATTCATTATCATAGAATATTAAAAGAAATTTCAACTCAAGGGAATCAAATAAGAAGAAACTGTGAAGAAGATGTAGGTATGACTGAGAGCAACCATACAAGTACATAAGATGGCCAGTCTTAGTACCATACAGTCACAACACATAATTCGGTGACGTCCCATCAGACCCTTTTGTCACACAGATAAATGGTCAATTCATATGCATTATTTGCCCCAATCAACCGAAAAGTCACCAAGGGAAAGGAACAATATTCAAATAAGAAATTTACAAATAGGAAAGAAAGAATCTGATTTAGAAGGAGATCAACAGAACCCTAAGTAGCTTACCTCGGGTTTACAATTTCCTCACAAGAAAGATAAACAACTTATGGAATAAGAAATAATTACTCTGGAAGCAAAATATATCTCAAGGAAGGAAATGAAAGAGTTCAAAGATATCACCTCCCGTTCTAATCCACCTTCACTACCAAACTTAGTCGTCATAACAGGCTCTAACTATTATCATGCTATCCGAACTCGCCAAGGTCACATAATCAATCCAGTAATATTCCTTGACATAGGAAAATGTGATATATGGGAATAACGCTGGTGTCCCTTCAGCTGTCACGTCAAGGGTCTGCTCAAACGCTGAGCTCTTGCGATCAAACTCATTTTCTCAAGAGAAAGACTAGGAACCTCTATCGAATATTATCAATGTCGCATAAACGAAGGAAACGTACTCTAGGTTAGGGCAGTTCCAATCAATCCCCAATAAACATCAGGGTTACGCCTCCGAAACCCTTGACTGAACTCATAGACTCACTCCTCTGATTAAGTTGCTGACTCACATCTATCTACGAACCTTTCTTCACTCTTTTGACTCTACCCATAACCTAAATCAGGGACTCAAACCTGTAGCTCTGATACCAACTGTGACGGCCTCAACCCCGGGGTCAGGAATTGACGTCATCAACAACAATAATAACAATTATAATTCAATCTAAAACATAACTATGACCCCTTTACCAAGACCATTTCCAGGTTTAAGTATGACTTAGGTTACTCGACTAACATAACCCAAATTACCTTACACAATCCTTACCACTAATTCAATGCAACAACTCAACAGACCTCATCTGGTCTGAACACAACTACCTCAGAGGAGCCTAACACGAACGGAGCTGGAACTTTGCCCTGACTACCGCGCAAGAATCTCCTAGGCATCTGCAATACATATATAAAACATTCTTCAAGGGTGAGCAATCAATTGCTCAGCAGTACCACTATATGAATAACAAGTAAAAACGATTTAATAAAACAGTGATATGAACAGAATTCATAACTCGTTAGAAAACAAGTAAACATTCATAACTGGATATCAACACTAGCATGCTCCGAGAAATAACAATATCAGTCGTGTGCTGTGTATAAATACCAGAGTTCAATTTTTGCATGCTAATCACATTTATAAAATCGCTGTATCAACTACTCATGCCCTTATGGGAATCACAAAACCAAATCAGATACGTAGCGGATATGTGAAGACAGCTGATCAGGCTATCAACACCAGACGGCTCCAACTGCCATCTCATTTATGGCTCCAACTGCCATCTCATTTACATGTTCCGGAACTCAGAGACTAGCTAGGTCTCTGACCCGCTGGACTAATCGGTTATACAGTGCGCGCAACCGAATTAGCCTCTTACGCCACTTCAATAGGCCTACTCTGGCCCCAACGTATCCCATATCTGATCGTTTTAACCCAGTTTTCAGAAAATCACTTTTACCTATCTCTTTTTAAAATCAATTCTATTACAACACACTATTCAAAACCTCTTTTCATTTAAATCACGTTTAGAGATACGTGTTCTCAGAAGTTACTTTTCCCCAAAACATAATTTAAAACAACATTTCAAATATGGGTGATACGTAACTTAAAACGTTTCTGTTCCATTACGAAAGTAAAACATTTAGCTATTCATATGCACTGTACCATAAAAGAATGGTCAGGGGTACTTGCCTTGTAGAGCGTTACAACTATCTCTGATTGACCTTGAACCAATTCGGGACACTCAGCTTTATCGCTTTACTATTTGACTATCCTGGATCCGACTTCAACGCTCAGGTCCTTCGCTTAGGAACCTCGCTGCGTTTGTCGACTGATCACTAAGTTATCTCAGTTCGATATCAATTCTTGAGTCCTTCGAATAGAACCTACAGAGCCGAAATATCCCACGTTAGACATCTAGGTATGCTTGACATATCCTCAATAACACATCTACCCATTCGATATCAAATCCCGACTCGTAATTATATAGATTATAATAACACGCGTAACAATTAGGGTTCACAATCTCGGAAATAGGTTCGGTGTTTGTTTTCAAAAAAATACGTATACTCGTCATTTTGCGAAATTAGGGTCATTGAGTTTTAACAAAACATTCACCACAACATAAAATCACGTTTCGCACAGAATATATGTATATACTTATTTATACTCGTTCGACGTTCCGATAATTACAGGGTATTTCCCGAATTTCTGAATTTAATTTCCAAAAATTCGGGCAGCACCTCCACTATTTATCGGCCTACCCGTCGAACAATTCGACGTCAAATCACAACAAACAATCCAACAATTTATTCCACCAATACAACCGAAATCCATTTCAAAAATCCCAAACACCGATTTAACCAACTAACTATTATTATTACAACTTATATTTATACTCGTATTTATTTATTAATTTGTAGGACTCAGAACAACGTCATCACCGTCCACCGTCGGCTCGCCGAAGCTCATCGCCGACGGCGATAAAATTCGCAGGTTTTCGATTTTATCGAACTTCCTTCACGAATTTCCTCGATTATTATAATTTCATTCCCGTACAAAAATATTTCATTTCATGAATTGCAATCAATTAACTTCTGCAGAGAATTAATAAATTAAATTAATAAAATAAAATTCCCATAGAACAGATAAACCAAGACAGCAATCACATGACACACACGCGTGTAGGCGCAGCACCACAACACCAGAATTACGCCGCGCCACCTCGCCGGAATCGGGAGGCGGCAGCAAACACGACACAAAGAAAATGGACACACACGCACACAGATTAGCATACACAGAACACATATACACATTCAAGCATATATACATATCTGTATGCATATAATCAAGCAAAATAATATAGAACAGAAACCACCAAGCCAACCGGAGTTCAGCGGCGGCTTACCGGAAAACCAGGGGCGAAACAAGAACGAAGTAACAGGGCAGGAACGGGGATGGGGAGAGGAGAGATGTAGGAGTAATCGAGAGATATTGAGCCGAGAGGGAGCAGGTGCAAATCGCACCATCAAAGAAAGAAAGTAACAAAAAGTGGAAGCCCAGAAGAAGAGATACAGGGCTATATCTCTCTGCTATTTTTTTTATCCAATAAGCAGTTAATACGTCTCTGATAAAGCTGGGAAAACTCGACACGTATACATAATATAGACACAAATCAATACAACGCACCACAACCCTTTTTCTGATTCGATATTTAGCGATTTATCAAGCCAAGCCGTACATAAAATAAATTCATAAAATTATGAAAATAGTCTTAAAATATTAAAAATATCCCGGAGTAAATAAAAACATAAGTTTCAAAATTTTAAAATAATTTTCGAAATGCAATTTATACTCGCCTTTATCAATTAAACGAATCAACGCGCGGGTGAAATTAATCCCGAAAATTCCCAAAATAATTTTAAAATTCCCGGAATATTCCTAACTTAAATAAATATGAATTTCATAATTTTTGAAGAATTCAGGAATTAAATACAAATTTTACAAATAAATGCAATCAAAAAAAATCATATAGGGTTAAATAATTAATGAAATATTGATTTCTGAATTCTATAAAATCCCAAAAATAAATATTGAGATTATAAAGTCATGAAACCAATTTTAGAGACCATCCACATATTTACACAAGTAAACTCGTATTAAATCCACTTTTAAAAGTGAAAACAATTCAATACAAGTCCATAATTAATTACACGAACCACCTTGAACACCGTAATCCACATACATAGATAAAAGTAAAATAACACATAGCTGACAGAAGCTATACACATATATTATTCACTCAGTAATTTCATAATTACACTTTAATTAAATATAAAAGTATACGAGTCGCTACAGTTTGATTCTTTACAGAAAATGCCTCCCCGAAGAAATACCCGTTCTACCAACCAGAATGAAGAAACCAACAACAACAACCAAAACAACAATGTCCAGAATGCAAACCCAGGTCCCATAGACCCAACAGTAGCCCAGATTCTTCAGATCTTGGCTCAACAAACAGTTCACCTGACTCAACAGCAACAAAGACAAACCAACCCCCATGTAGCTTTTAAGACTTTTCAGGCGGTTAATCCACCGGAATTCAAGGGTTCTTTAGATCCAATTGAAGCGAATGTTTGGTTAAAGGAAATAGAGAAGTCATTTTCTTTGGTTAAGGTAAAGGAGGAACATAAGGTTGAGTTTGCAAGTTATTATTTAAAGAATGAGGCCACCTACTGGTGGGAAATAGTGAAGACATTGGAAGGTACAAATGCTATTACTTGGGGGAGGTTCAGAGAGTTATTTTTAGAAAAATATTTTCCCCAGTTTATTCAGGATCAAATGGAATTGAAGTGTTTGGAGTTAAAACAAGGGAATATATCGGTAGCTGATTATGAAAGTAAGTTTGAAGAATTGTCAAGGTTTGTGCCATCATATGTGGATACTGACAGGAAGAAAGCCAAGAGATTTCAGCATGGTTTGAAGCCATGGATCAGAGGGAAGGTAGCCATATTTGAATTGGATACTTATGCAGGAGTTGTACAGAAGGCCATGATTGCAGAAACGGAGAGCGAGATGTCACAGAAAGAGAAGGAAAGTAAGAAAAGGAAGTTCGAAGGGAATGAAAGACAGTCACAACTAGGGAAGTTTCCAATTTCAAGAAGGGCAAGTTTCAGCCAGGGAGAAATTTTAATTTCAAGAAGCAAAATGCAGGCGAGGAAGGTCAAGGCAACCGTCCAGCCAATGTGAACCGGCCAAATCAGTTGAGGCTAACTTTTTCAGATTGTCAGGTATGTGGGAAGAAGCATGGAGGTGTTTGTAATAAGTTGAATGTAGTTTATTTCAAGTGTGATCAGAAGGGGCACTATTCAAGGGAGTGCCGTAACCAGCCAGCTAGAGAGCAAGTGAACAAGGACCAGCCTACCCGGAATCCAGCAGTTAGGGTTCCAGCCATTAAATTTACATGCTTTAAGTACGGAAAGCCAGGACACATAGCTAGGGATTGCAAGACACCAGCCTCGGTCAGTAATGCATTGAGAATTATGGGATCTACTCCAGTAGTGAATGAGACTCCAAGGGTCAGAGTTTTTGATATGTCTGTTAAGGACGCTATCCAGGATACTGATATCATGGCAGGTACGCTTAATGTGAATTCTTTATGTGCCAAAGTGTTAATAGATTCGGTAGCAACTCGATCATTTATTTCTCAAGATTTTGTTAGTAAGTTAAAATGTCCAGTTGAGTATTTAAATGAAATAATAACCGTGAAATTAGCAAATCAAGAACGTGTATCTGTTAATCAAGTTTGTGTGAACTGTGAAATTGAGATTTCTGTTGATAAGTTTTGTGTGGATTTGATACCATTTAAGCTAGAAGAGTTTGACGTTATCTTAGGAATTGATTGGTTATCTAAGCACGATGCTCAGATAGACTGTCGTAATAAGAAGGTAATTGTAAAGTCGCCAGACGAGAGAATGGTAACGTTTAAGGGCCAGAAGCAAGGAAAGAAGTTTTTAACGATGATTCGAGCTAAAAAGTTGCTACGGCAAGGATGCGAGCATTTCATTGCATATGTGATTTATAGAAGTCAGGAGCCAGCAAAACTTGAAGATATTCCGGTAGTCAATGAATTTCCAGACGTGTTCTTCGATGATTTACCAGGACTTCCTCCAGATAGAGAAATTGAGTTTGCAATCGACTTAGCACCCAGAACAGAACCAGTATCCAAGGCCCCGTACAGAATGCGCCCGTTGAAATGAAGGAAATAGAAAAGCAATTGCAAGAGTTGTTAGAGAAAGGAGTAATTAGAACCAGTGTATCCCTATGGGGTGCACCGGTACTATTTATTAAAGAAGAAGGATGGAAGCATGAGACTGTGCATCGACTATCAAGAGCTCAACAAGCTTACAATCAAGAATAAATATCTATTACCTCGAGTTGATGATTTGTTTGGCCAGTTGAAAGGAGCCAAGTACTTCTCCAATATTGATTTGAGATCGGGATATCACCAATTGAAGATTAAACCAGAAGATATACCAAAGACAGCTTTCCGAACAAGGTATGGACATTATGAATTCTTAGTGATGTCTTTTGGATTAACCAATGCCCTAGCAACATTTATGGATCTGATGAACAGAATTTTCAAGGAATATTTGGACAGGTTTGTCATTGTGTTTATAGATGATATTTTGATTTACTCGACGACAAAAGAAGACTATGCAGAGCATTTGAGGACATCTTTGGAAATTTTGAGGAAGGAAAAGTTATATGCTAAATTTTTGAAGTGTGAGTTTTGGCTACAAGAAGTTCAGTTCTTCGGGCACATAGTCAGTAATGAAGGGATCAAAGCGGACCCAACAAAGATTGAAGCTATTACAAATTGGGAAAGGCCGAAAATACCAACAGAAGTAAGAAGTTTCTTGGGATTAGCGGGATATTATGGACGATTTGTTCAAAATTTCTCGAAGATTGTGATGCCATTGACAAAGATTACAAGGAAGAATGAAAAGTTTATATGGAACGACAAATGTGAAGAAAGCTTTCAGGAATTGAAGCGGAGATTAATTACGGCACATGTTTTGTCACTTCCAGATGACCAAGGAAATTTTGTAATCTATAGTGATGCTTCTCATAAGGGACTAGGTTGTGTTCTGATGCAGCACGATAAGGTTATTGCGTATGCGTCGAGGCAACTGAAACCTCATGAGCAGAAGTATCCTCCTCATGATTTGGAGCTAGCGGCCATAGTATTCGCTTTGAAGATTTGGAGACACTACCTATCTGGGGAAAAATGTGAGATTTATACGGATCACAAAAGTTTGAAGTACATATTCATACAAAAGGAGCTTAATATGAGACAGAGAAGATGGTTAGAGCTGATAAAGGACTACGACTGTATGATTAACTATCATCCCGTCAAAGCAAATATGGTGGCAGACGCATTAAGTTGAAAAGAGAAGTTGAATGTGTTAATATACAAGGAATTTCAGAATTTGGAATTGGAAATCAGAGTTTGCAAGTCTGATGAAGCAAAGATGTATAGTATGACTTTTCATCCACAGTTGTTAGAAAAGATAAGAAAGTGTCAAGAGGAGATAATGGACCAGGACATCAACCATTTGGTAGGTGAAGAGTTGTGCACACAAAAGGGAGATCAAGGTATTCTTAGGTTTTCTTCTAGAATTTGGATTCCACCGAGTGAAGAATAAAAATTTACAGGAAGCTCATAATTCAAGGTATTCAATCCATCCAGGAAGTACAAATATGTATAGAGATTTAAAGGAAAATTATTGGTGGCCAGATATGGAGAGAGAGATTGCAGAATGGGTTAGTAAATGTTATACATGTCAGAGGGTCAAGGAAGAGCACTAGAGACCAAGTGGGCTATTGCAGCCATTAGAGATTCCAGAATGGAAGTGGGAGCACATTCCCATGGATTTCATAGTTGGATTACCAAGGAAAAAAGCAAATCATGATGCCATTTGGGTTATAGTGGACAGACTTACCAAGTCAGCTCATTTTCTGCCTATAAATGAAAGATTTTCACTAGACAAATTGGTCCATATGTACCTGAAAGAGATAGTAGTTCGTCATGGAGTTCCTGTGTCTATCGTATCTGATCGAGACCCAAGAATAAATTCAAGATTTTGGAAAAGTTTTCAAGAATGTTTGGGAACGAGATTGAATATGAGTATAGCTTACCATCCACAGACGGACGGCCAAAGTGAACGAACAATCCAGAAAATTGAAAACATGTTACGCGTTTGTGCCATTAATTTCAAAGGAAGTTGGGACCGGCATTTACCCTTGGTAGAACTTGCTTACAATAACAGTTACCATGCCAGTATCGGGATGCCACCCTATGAAGCTCTTTACGGACGTAAATGTCGATCTCCAGTATATTGGGATGAAGTAGGAGAACGCAAGATACTTGGGTCTGAATTGGTGCAACAGACGAAGGAAGTTATTGAAGTTATCCAGAAAAGATTAATGGCAGTACAAGACCGTCAGAGGAAGTACGCAGACCAATCAAGAAAAGATATGGAATTTGAAGAAGGGAATTTAGTATTGCTGAAAGTGTCGCCGTGGAAGGGATTGACAAGATTTGGAAAGAAAGGAAGGCTGAGCCCTAGATATGTCGGACCTTTTGAGATTTTAAAGCGTGTTGGCAAAGTAGCTTATGAGTTGGCATTACCCCCGCACATGGAACACTTTCACAATGTTTTCCACGTATCGATGCTTAAGAAGTACAATCCAGACTCCAGGCATGTAATTGAGTATGAGCCAATAGAACTTCAGGCGGATCTATCATATGTAGAGAGTCCGATAGAGATTCTTGAAGAAAGAGAGATAGTGTTAAGAAATAAAGTGGTAAAGTTAGTAAGAGTATTTTGGAGAAACCCAAAGGTTGAAGAATCAACTTGGGAGATAGAAAGTGATATGAGAGAAAAGTACCCTCATCTGTTTTCCTATGAGATTCTGAGGGCAGAATCCTTTTAAGGGGGGAAATATGTAATATCTGGGATATATCGTGTAATTATTTTTGCTAATAAATAAATATTATGCATGTTCAGTATTTATTCTGTGAATTATTTGTTAAGTGGTATACATGTTTGGATGTTTAAATATGATATAATTTGAGTATTTTAATTTTTATTTGTCCAAAATAAAGTATAGATAATTGCCATATTTTTTTATTAATTTTTATGTTGATTTATGATTTTATAAAAGATTTATGGATTTAATAAATTATTTTTCTGAGCATTTTTCATGTTTTGACTTTTTCGATCTGGCGTACGGTTTTCCCCGTGCGGGTCCCGGCGCGATATTTTCGATACAAAATTTGTTTTGGTAAATCAATAAAACTCGTATTTTTGAGAAACAGGATCTTTTTATTAAACCATTATAATTATCACCTCGTAATACATGTAACCACAGCGCTGAGACCAAGACCAAAATACAAAATGTACAGATTTGGATAAATATCCCAAAACTGGTACCGTTTGGATCTGTTTTCTCAAATAAACATAATATTTTATATCCGGTATGATCCAACGGGGTACCAATATTCTGTAATTATAAATAGCCCTTACCGTATTTTATTTCGTACAAAAAATTATTTGCAAACAGTTAATTATATAGTTTTACAAAGAAAATACAGATATTCATATAAACTTTCAAGAATTAAACAAGCTTTTGAAGGTGTTATTGATTTCTGTTTGGGAAACTTGAGTAACCAAAATGAAGGGTTTGAGGAGCACTATCAGATTCCAGGACTGGTTTTACTGCAGAATTCAAGGTTTATTTTCTAATTTTTTTATTTTCGAATTATTTTGATTTAAATTATGAATTTTTGTTCGAGTGATTGTTTGGATGATTTGACGATTGCATGTTGTAGAGCTTTTATTCCTTATGATTTTGATATATTATATGACTGATTTAGAGTTCAATAACATGTTCAAAATTGAGTTTGATTTTCGAATTTCAAAATTAGGGTTTATAACCCGTTTCAATGTTCTTAATTGAAATTTGGGGGTTTCTGTTCTAGGGGTTATTAGACGTTTTTGTTAATTGCATCGTGTTCCTTGTTTAATTTGCAATCGATTCATGTATAGTACATCAACAGACGATTCCTGGTTTGCTCGAATCGAAGCAAACAAAACTCACCGGAGCCGGCGAGTTTCTCGGCTAATTTCCGGCCAATTCTGAGGTTATTGAAATGATTTGATTGCATGGTTGAGTTCCTGGTGAGTAGTAGTCGTGATCTGGAGGTGATGGTGGGGTGAGGATGCCAGAATCATCTTTTCCGGCGAGGCAGGTCATTTTCCGGCGAACCCCTGTAAAAATTACAGTTTAGTACCCGTTCTTTTGAAGAAGAAACAGTTAGGTCCCTGTAGTTTCCAGAAGTTGCAAAAATAGGATTCCTGATTTAAAAATATTTAAAAATCATATTTTCTATTTATTTTAATTACAAAAATTCGTTTTTAATTATTTAAAATCCTAAAAGTTATTATTTTAATTCCAAAAATTATTTTTAATTCAAAAATAAATCTGAATTAATTAGTTAATTAATTTTAGTAAATAACTAATTAGTTAATTGGTCAATTAATTCGAAAATTAATTGATTAATTTATTTAATTAATTATTAATTAATTAATTTTAATTAATTATTTAATTAGATTTAATTATTTATTTTTTATTTAAAAATTCCGAAAAATAGTTTTGAGCTTTTAAATATTATTTTAAATAGTTTTCAAGGCTCGATAATTATTATAAAATTATTTTGAAGCCAGATTCGGCCAATCAAACCCTATTTATTGTTTTAAAATAATTCAACGGCCCGTTTAAATTCCGAAAAATGTTTAAAAATTCTTATTAAATTCACTAAAAAGTATTTTCATCGAACACCTTACATGTTATGTGTTATATGTGCATTGATTGACGTGTTAAATGCGTATGTGTATATCATATGACTGTTTTAATTGTATCTTTCAATCCATAAACCGGATTTGGGTAAAACGAAGGGTAGATAGAAGCTTATTTCGAATAGAATCATACGAAATGAGTATTGATAGATACTTGTGCTATGTGAGCAGAAGAGGCCAGGCGTAGAAAAGGGAAGCAGATAGTCGGAGAATAGGAGATTGTGATTGAAAGCCAGTGAAGTGTTAGTAAATTAAGACGAGGCAAGTGTTCTAAACCTTCTCACAATATGATGCATATAATTGATAGTTCTGTTTATCTTGCAAGTGCTTTGAAGCACTGAACCCTAAACCTTAATCCCAGTTATTGATCTTTGAGCCGTAAACCTTATTCTTTCTGAACCATTGATTATTGAATACCCAAATACAAACCGCAAACCTACGATACTACTCCACAAATACATACAAACTAAATACCGAACACTGAGCCAAGATTGCTTACATACTCAAACCATTGTACCTTATACGTTGAAAGATCAAATCCTCGTAACTCTGAAACTTCGATTATTTTGTTATCCGATTCTTGCACCGGCTGATAGCCATTCCTTGCAATTGCCATATTATTTCCTTGTGAAGATTGAAACCCTCTCATGCTTGGAAATCCAATGTTGTTTATGATTCTGTTTATTGCTTTAAATTGTTTATTCTGTTATTGTGATAGAATTGGATTGTTTTATAAAATTGTGGACCAGATTCGTGGTCAGACCAGATTGGTGGTCAAGTTAGGGCAATGTGTGCCTTGGATCCAGTAATTAGAGCAGAGCTGTGTGCCTTGCTCGGGGTTAGTGCGTGACTGATCAGCAGCCTAACCTTGGTTTTTATAATGAAAATATAATATCCAATTCTAAATCATTATTCATTGTTCACTTGATACCTTTAATCATTTCACTTGATCATTATTTAATCTCAGTATTGTCATTGTGACTTGCTGAGCTAGTTAGCTCATTTGTGCGATTTTCTTTATATTTTTTTCCAGTTAAGAAGGAACCTGTTGGTAGCAAGGATCCCCAATCCCGTGTGAGAGCAAGAATTCCAGGTTGATCGGGATAAGCTAGATAAAGGCTTTTGTGATAGTTTCAGCTTGTCAAGTTTGTAAGAATGTTTATTATTCAGTTGTAAGTTTGAAAAGTTGGGATTTGGACGTTTGTAATATAAGTGTGTGTGTGTGGCTTGTGTGTATACTTTAACTTGTTGCGATCCGTGGTAGTTGGTAAGTAGGGTCACTGCATATTTTTATTTTTATTATTATTATTATTGTCTTTATTATTGTTATAAGAAGGTTTATATAAAAAGGGCGTGTGTGTGGATCCCAAACTTCTGACCCGAGTTTGGAGGGCGCCACAACGGGTCGCGTCCTGACTGACGACCCGACGATGAGCGTTTTTAACTACGCTTCACAATCATTCTCTTTATACCAGCTAACACGTCAAATTGAATATAATATTTATTTAAATATTTCCATTCTCACATAATAACACATAATTCATATAATTACACTTTACTCACATAATTAATTCAGAAAAATTCCCAGTTGTTATATTCTACCCCTTTAAAAGGATTTTGTCCTCAGAATCTAATCTAAACAAATAGAATGGGGATATTTTTCCCACAATTCACTTTTTAATTTCCAAGCTGACTCTTCTATCCTGGGATTTCTCCACGAAACTCTAACTAGAGGCACCACTTTATTTCTAAGCGCTTTTTCTTTACGATCTAGAATTTATACTAAATGCTCCACATATGATAGATCTCGTTGAATTTCCACGGGTCCTAGCTCAATCACATGACTAGCATCAACATTATACTTCTTCAGAAGAGAAATATGAAACACGTTATGAAGATGTTGCATCTGCGGAGGTAACACTAACTTATATGCTACTTTTCCAATTTGCCTTAGCACTTCGAATGGTCCAGTATATTTAGGACTCAGCTTGCCATTCTTCCCGAACCTGGATAGACCTTTCCATGGAGGGATCTTTAATAATACTTTGATTGCGGGTACGAACATCACATTCTTTCTTGACTTGATCGCCATCATTCTTCTATCACTCTTGAGCAGCAATCAGCCTTTTTGTGAATCACATCCATTTTCTCTTTCATCTGTTACATCAACTATGGGCTAATAATTTGCGTTCTCCAGCTTCGTCCCAGTAGGTAGGGGATCTTCGATTGTTTGAATAGTCCTTTCGCTTTGTCCGATGTTCTGCGGATGATATGTCGTACTCATTTTTCAATTTAGCTTCCAAATGTTCATGAAATTGTCTCCAAGATCTCGAGTTAAATTTCAGATCTCTACCAGATACGATAAACACTGGAACTCCGTGACGCATCACGATTTCATCCACATACATCTTAACTAAAATTTTCCAATGAGAATCTTTCACTGATATGCAAGAAACGCGCTGACTTTGTCAATCGATCAATTATTACCCAAATTGCGTCATGATTAGACTTAGTCTTTGGTAATCTTATCACGAAATTTATCGTGATAAGCTCCCATTTCCGTTCAGGTATGTCTAGTGGTTGAAGCAATCCTCTCGGTCGCTCATGTTCCGCTTTTACTTTTTGGCACATATAATATTTACTTATCCATTTTGCAATCTTCCTTTTTCATATTTGGCCACCAATAACTTTCTTTTAAGTCCTTTTACATTTTTGTACTTCCATGGTGAATCGATAATCTTGAGTTATGCGTTTCATGAAGAATCTCGTGTTTTAATTCCATAACACTAAAATTTCAGATACGCGAGCAACTTGGTATATTCCTTTATTATCCTTTTGAGCCTTAATTTATTTTCCAGACAACTTATCCTTCTCGTGGTTCATCATTTGTTCTTGATGATGTTGAATCTTTTCTAAAATTTCTGGCTGTAAAGTCATTGCATACATTACCTCACTTCCCATTTCTGGAATTCGCACTTTTATTTCTAACTTCCCAAAATCCTTGATTAATTCCTCAGATGAAGTTTAACACATTCAACCCTTCTTTACGGCTTGATTAATTTTTAAACATTTTTCGGAATTTAAACGGGCCGTTGAATTATTTTAAAACAATTAATAGGGTTCGATTGGCCGAATCTAGCTTTAAAATAATTTTATAATAATTATCGAGCCTTGAAAGCAATTTAAAATAATATTTTAAAGCTCCAAACTATTTTTCGGAATTTTTAAATCAAAAATAAATAATTAAATCTAATTAAATAATTAATTAAAATAAATTAATAATTAATTAAATCAACTAATCAATTAATTTTTGAATTAATTGACCAATTAAATAATTAATTATTAACTAAAATTAATTAACTAATTAATTCAGATTTATTTTTGAATTAAAAATAATTTTTTGAATTAAAATAATAATTTTTAGGATTTTAAATAATTAAAAACGAATTTCTGTAATTAAAATAAATAGAAAATATGATTTTTAAATATTTTTAAAACAGGAATCCTAAATTTGCAAAGTGTGGAAAGTTCAGGGACCAAACTTCATCGTTTTCAAAACAACAGGGACCAAACTGCAATTTTTCCAACCATTCGCCAGAAAACACCCCTGTCTCGCCGGAGAAGACGATCCAAGGATGCTCAGGCCACCACCACCTCCAGATCACACCTACTAATCACCAGGAACTCAACCATGCAATCAAATCATTCTAATAACCCCTAAGTTGGCCAGAAATTGGCCGAGAAACTCGCCGGTTCCGGCGAGTTTTGTTTGCTTCGATTCGAGCAAACCAGGAACCGTCTGTTGATGTACTATACATGAATCGATTGCAAATTCAACAAGGAACACGATGCAATTAACAAAAATGTCTAATAACCCCTAGAACAGAAACCCCCAAATTTCAATTAAGAACATTCATACGGGTTATAAACCCTAATTTTGAAATTCGAAAATCAAACTCAATTTTGAACATGTGATTGAAATCTAAATCAGTCATATAATATATCAAAATCATCAGGAAGAAAAGCTCTACAACATGCAATCATCAAATCATCCAAACAATCACTCGAATAAAAATTCATAATTTAAATCAAAATAATTCGAAAATAAATAAAATTATAGAAAATAAACCTTGAATTCTGCTGTAAAACCAGTCCTGGAATCTGATAGTACTCCTCAAACCCTTCGTTTTGGTTACTCAAGCTTCCCAAACAGAAATCAATAACACCTTCAAAAGCTTGTTTGATTCTTGAAAGTTTATATGAATATCTGTATTTTCTCTGTAAAACTATATAATTAACTATTTGCAAATGATTTTCTGTACGAAATAAAATACGGTAAGGGCTATTTATAATTACGGAATATTGGTACCCCGTTGGATCATATCGGATATAAAATATTACGTTTATTTGAGAAAACAGATCCAAAACAGTACCGGTTTCGAGATAATTATCCAAATCTGTACATTTTGTACTGCGGTCTTGGTCTCAGCCCTTTGGTTACACGTATTACGAGGTGATAAATATAATAGTTGAATAAAAAGATCCCGTTTATCGAAAATACAAGTTTTATTGATTTACCGAAACAAATTTTGTATCGAAAATATTGCATCGGGACTCGCACGGGGAAAACCGTACGCCGGATCGAAAAAGTCAAAAAATGGAAAATGCTCGGAATATTGCAATTGGGTTAGGAAGGAGTTCTCGGAAGAGTTTCGAGTTATAAAAACGTAAAAACAGGTGAGGTCGGCTGGTTCCCGATTATACAAAATAGTTTATAAATACTCGGAAAAATAATTTATTAAATCCATAAATCTTTTATAAAATCATAAATCAACATAAAAATTAATAGAAAAATATGACCATTATCTGTACTTTATTTTGGACAAATAAAAATTAAAATACTCAAATTATATCATATTTAAACATCCAAACACATATACCACTTAACAAATAATTCACAGAATAAATACTGAACATGCATAATATTTATTTATTAGCAAAAATAATTACACGATATATCCCAGATATTACATCCTTGCCCCCTTAAAAGGATTCTGTCCTCAGAATCTCCTAAGAAAACAGATGAGGGTACTTTTCTCTTATATCACTTTCTAACTCCTAGGTTAATTCTTCGACCTTTGGGTTTCTCCACAATACTCTTACTAACTTTACCACTTTATTTATTAACATTTTCTCTCTTTCTTCTAGAATCTCTATCGGACTCTCTACATATGACAGATCTGCCTGAATTTCTATTGGCTCATACTCAATTACATGCCTGGAGTCTGGATTGTACTTCTTAAGCATCGATACGTGGAAAACATTGTGAATGTGTTCCATGTGCGGGGGTAACGCCAACTCATAAGCTACTTTGCCAACACGCTTTAAAATCTCAAAAGGTCCGACATATCTAGGGCTCAGCTTTCCTTTCTTTCCAAATCTTGTCAATCCCTTCCACGGCGACACTTTCAACAATACTAAATTCCCTTCTTCAAATTCCATATCTTGTCTTTATTGGTCTGCGTACTTTCTCTGACGGTCTTGTACTGCCATTAATCTTTTCTGGATAAATTCAACAACTTCATTTGTCTGTTGCACCAATTCAGGCCCAAGTATCTTGCGTTCTCCTACTTCATCCCTATATACTGGAGATCGACATTTACGTCTGTAAAGAGCTTCATAGGGTGGCATCCCGATACTGGCATGGTAACTGTTGTTGTAAGCAAATTCTACCAAGGGTAAATGCTCGTCCCAACTTCCTTTGAAATCAATGGCACAAACGCATAACATATCTTCAATTGTCTGGATTGTTCGTTCACTTTGGCCATCCGTCTGTGGATGGTAAGCTGTACTCATATTCAATCTCGTTCCCAAACATTCTTGAAAACTTTTCCAAAATCTTTAATTAAATCTTGGGTCTCGATCAGATACGATAAACACAGGAACTCCATGATGAACTACTATCTCTTTCAGGTACATATGGACCAATTTGTCTAATGAAAATCTTTCATTTATAGGCAGAAAATGAGCTGACTTGGTAAGTCTGTCCACTATAACCCAAATGGCATCGTGATTTGCTTTTTTCCTTGGTAATCCAACTATGAAATCCATGGCAATGTGCTCCCACTTCCATTCTGGAATCTCTAATGGCTGCAATAGCCCACTTGGTCTCTAGTGCTCTGCCTTGACCCTCTAACATGTATATCATTTACTAACCCATTCTGTAATCTCTCTCTTCATATCTGGCCACCAATAATTTTTCTTTAAATCTCTATACATCTTTGTACTTCTTGGATGGATTGAATACCTTGAATTATGAGCTTCCTATAAAATTTCATTCTTCAACTCCGTTACTGGTGGAATACAAATTCTAGAAGAAAACCTAAGAATACCTTGATTGTCCTTTTTTGTGCACAACTCTTCACCTACCAAACGGTTAATGTCCTGATCCATTATCTCTTCTTGACACTTCCTTATCTTTTTTAACAACTCTAGCTGAAAAGTCATACTATACATCTTTGCTTCGTCAGGCTTGCAAACTCTAATTTCCAATTCCAATTTCTGAAATTCATTGTATATCTCCTCGGGTACTGATAACACATTAAACTTCTCTTTTTGACTTAATACGTCCGCCACCACATTTGCTTTGTCGGGATGATAGTTAATCATACCGTTGTAGTCCTTAATCAACTCTAACCATCTTCTCTGTCTCATATTAAGCTCCTTTTGTGTGAATATGTACTTCAAACTTTTGTGATCCGTATAAAACTCACATTTTTCCCCATATAGGTAATATCTCCAAATCTTCAAAGCAAATACTATGGACGCTAGCTCCAAATCATGAGTAGGATACTTCTGCTCATGAGGTTTCAGTTGCCTCGACGCATACGTAATAACCTTATCGTGCTGCATCAGAACACAACTTAGTCCCTTATAATAAGCATCACTATAGATTATAAAATTTCCTTGGTCATCTGGAAGTGACAAAACAGGTGTCGTAATTAATCTCTGCTTTAATTCCTGAAAGCTTTCTTCACATTTGTCGTTCCATATAAACTTTCATTCTTCCGTGTAAGCTTTGTTAATGGTGTCACAATCTTTGAGAAATCTTGAACACATCGCCGATAATATCCCGCTAATCCCAAGAAACTTCTTACTTCTTTTGGTGTTTTCGGCCTTTCTCAATTTGTAATAGCTTCAATCTTTGTCGGGACCACTTTGATCCCTTCATTACTGACTATGTGCCCTAAGAACTGAACTTCCTGGAGCCAAAACTCACACTTCAAAAATTTAGCATATAACTTTTCCTTCCTCAAAATTTCCAAAGATGTCCTCAAATGCTCTGTTTGGTCTTCTTCTATCTTCGAGCAAATCAAAATATCATCTATAAACACAATGATAAACCTGTCCAAATATTCCTTGAAAATTCTGTTCATCAGATCCATAAATGCTGTTGGGGCATTGGTTAATCCAAAAGACATCACTAAGAATTCATAATTACCATACCTTGTTCTGAAAGCTGTCTTTGGTATATCTTCTGGTTTAATCTTCAATTGGTGATATCCCGATGTCAAATCAACCTTGGAGAAGTACTTGGCTCCTTTCAACTGGCTAAACAAATCATCAATTCGAGGTGGATACTTATTCTTGATTGTAAGCTTGTTGAGCTCTCGATAGTCGATGCACAGTCTCATGCTTCCATCCTTCTTTTTAACAAATAGTACCGGTGCACCCCATGGGGATACACTGGGTCTAATTACTCCTTTCTCTAATAACTCTTGCAATTGCTTTGCTAATTCCTTCATTATAACGGGTTCCATTCTGTACGGGGCCTTGGATACTGGTTCCGTTCCGGGTGCTAAGTTGATTGCAAACTCAATTTCTCTATCTGGAGGAAGTCCTGATAAATCAGCAGGAAACACGTCTGGAAATTCATTGACTACCGGAATATCATCAAGTTTTGCTGGCTCCTGACTTCTATCAATCACATATGCAATGAAATGCTCGCATCCTTGCCATAGTAACTTTTTAGCTTGAATCATCGTTAAAAACTTCTTTGCTTGCTTCTGGCCCTTAAACGTTACCATTCTCTCGTCTGGCATCTTTATAATTACCTTCTTATTACGACAATCTATCTGAGCATCGTGCTTAGATAAGCAATCCATTCCTAACATAACGTCAAACTCTCCTAGCTTAAATGGTATCAAATCTACACAAAACTTATTACCAAAAAGCTCAATTTCACAGTTCACACAAACTTGATTAACAGATACACATTCTTAATTTGCTAATTCCACGGTCATTATTTCATTTAAATACTCAACTGGACAGTTTAACTTACTAACAAAATCTTGAGAAATAAACGATCGAGTTGCTCCCGAATCTATTAACACTTTGGCACATAAAGAATTCATATTAAGCGTACCTGCCACGACATCAGTATCCTGGATAGCGTCCTTAACAGACATATCAAAAACTTTGGCCCTTGGAGTCTCATTCACTACTGGAGTAGATCCCATAATTCTCAATGCATTACTGACTGGGGCTGGTGTCTTGCAATCCCTGGCTATGTTCCGCACTTAAAGCATGTAAATCCAATGGCTGGAACCCTAACTGCTGGATTCCGGGTAGGCTAGTCCTTGTTCACTTGCTCTCTAGCTGGCTGGTTATGACACTCCCTTGAATAGTGCCCCTTCTGATTACACTTGAAACAAACCACATTCAACTTATTACAAACTCCTCCATGCTTCTTCCCATATACCTGACAATCTGGAAAAGTTAGCCTCAACTGATTTGGATGGTTCACATTGGCTGGACGGTTGCCTTGACCTCCGTCACCTGTATTTTGCTTCTTGAAATTAAAATTTCTCCCTGGCTGAAACTATCCCTTCTTGAAACTTGGAAACTTCCCTGGTTGTGACTTTCCTTCATTCCCTTCGAACTTCCTTTTCTTATTTTCCTTCTCTTTCTGTGACATCTCGCTCTCCGTTTCTGCAATCATGGCCTTCCATACAACTTCTGCATAAGTATCCAATTCAAATATGGCTACCTTCCCTCTGATCCATGGCTTAAAACCTTGCTGAAATCTCTTGGCTTTCATCCTGTCAGTATCCACATATGATGGCACAAACCTTGACAATTCTTCAAACTTACTTTCATAATTAGCTACCGACATATTCCCTTGTTTTAACTTTAGAAACTTCAATTCCATTTGATCCTGAACGAACTGGGGAAAATATTTTTCTAAAAACAACTCTTTGAACCTCACCCAAGTAATAGCATCTGTACCTTCCAATGTCTTCACTGTTTCCCACCAGTAGGTGGCCTCATTCTTTAAATAATAACTTGCAAACTCAACCTTTTGTTCCTCCTTTACCTTAACCAAATCAAATGACTTCTCTATTTCCTTTAACCAAACACTCGCTTCAATTGGATCTAAAGAACCCTTGAATTTCGGTGAATTCCCCACCTAAAAAGTCTTAAAAGCTACCTGGGGGTTGGTCTGTCTTTGTTGTTGTTGAGTCAGGTGAACTGTTTGTTGAGCCAAGATCTGAAGAATCTGGGCTACTGTTGGGTCTATGGGACCTGGGTTTGCATTCTGGTTGTTGTTGTTGGTTTCTTCATTCTGGTAGGTAGAACGGGTATTTCTTCGGGGAGGCATTTTCTGTAAAGAATCAAACAACTTATTTAGCCTTTAAATCAAATTCTTTTTATAAATTTTTTTTATAAAATAAGAATATCTCTTTTTGAAAACAGTTGTAACAGTTGAACTAAGTAAATTGCATGCTTCTTTACAGAATGTAAACAGGTAAGGGGATGGGGTACATGGTATCACAAGAGGTATAACTGGTGAAATAAGTAAAGTAAGATAAAACAGGTACAGTAATGTAAATGACAGTGCTGGAAAAGAAAAGGTACTGATATATATCGATCAAAGTTTTAGGTAGTACAAGCGTGAAAATGCTTCAAAAGTAAAAGTAAAAGGGTGCAACAAGCCTACTCACTAGTCATCAGATCTAGTCTATAAATACAACCAAAAGTCTACTGATACAAGCTACACACTAATGTACATAATAAAACCACCACAACTCTGGCTCAACATCTCTGTCTCTGCATCTCTATCTCTAGCTCCAAGGAAACTCTGGTCCACCAAGCCTCTCAAGATCCTCCACCACCTCTCTGGCCCATCCCATAAGAGCATCAGGGCCTGCATAATCACATGTAACTCCATGCAGTCTAGCCTCAAGAATCCTCCGTGTCACATAAATTTCCTCTCGAAGCTCCCTCACACTCCGGTCAACATCTGTAATCCTCACTATATGCTGCAGCTCTCGAATCTGTGCTAACAGGGACTCACGCTCCAAAAGAAGAGCCTCATACCGGAAATAAGGAACATGATGTGGTGTAGACTGAAATGGTGCACCCGTACCTGAATGCCTAGTGGAATCCGAACCAGCGGGTGGGGGTCCTCGGATAGGTGGCCTCATACCAGGAGGTGGAATAGCTCACAGTGTTACAGGTTGTGGCACATCTGGAGGTAGAATAGCCAACACCGGTGGAAGAACAGGACGTTGATCAGAAGATGGTCCTCCAACCGAAGGCTCAAAATGATCAGCTGTACTGGAATTAAGGAATCTGTCATCGCTGCTATCTGAAATCATATCGCAAAATAAGAATCTCGAACCACAATGCAAATCATACTAACATCTAATATACAGTCGTACTCAACCTCTCGATGTTCTATTTCTCTATTTCTTACTTCTAATCCTAACCCTCTACCCATTCCCGTTGATCTAGGCTTGTGTCAGTGACTTATAACCTGTAGCTCTGATACCAAACCTGTGTCGACCTCAATCTCGGGGTTAGGAAATGAGGACTCACACAACATTAAACTAATAATATCAACAGATATATTAAACTCCGATTAACTACTAACAGGATCTATACAGGATTAAGTTTGAGACAAGATTACAACTACCAAGTATGGCGCCCTCCAAACCCGGGTCAGAGGTTTGGGGTCCACACACACACACCCTTTTTATATATACCTGCTTATAACAATAATAAAGAAAATAATAATAATAATATGCAGTGACCCTACTTACCAACTACCACTGATCGCAACAGGTTAAAGTATGCACACAAGCCACACACATACACTTATATTATAAACTTCCAAATCCCAACTATTCAAACTTACTACTGAAAAATAAACATTCTTACAAACTTCACAAGCTGAAACTATCACAAAAACCTTTAGCTAGCTTATCCGGATCAACCTGGAATTCTAGCTCTCGCACTGGATTGAGGATCCTCGCTACCAACAGGTTCCTTCTTAACTGGAAAAGAATATAAAGAAAATCGCACAAATGAGCTAACTAGCTCAGCAAGTCACATTGACAATACTGAGATTAAATAATAATCAAGTGAAATGATTTAAGGTATCAAGTGAACAATGAATAATGATTTAGAATTGGATATTATATTTTCATTTTAAAAACCAAGGTTAGGCTGCTGATCAGTCACGAACTAACCCCGAGCAAGGCATACAGCTCTGCTCTAATTACTGGATCCAAGGAACACATTGGCCTAAGTTGACCACGAATCTGGTCTGACCATGAATCTGGTCCACAATTTTATAAAAAAAATCCAATTCTATCACAATAACAGAATAAACAATGTAAAGAAATAAACATAATCATAAATAACATTGGATTTCCAAGCATGAGAGGGTTTCAATCCTCACAAGGAAACAATATGGCAATTACAAGGAATGGCTATCAGCCGGTGCAAGAATCGGATAACAAAATAATCTTAGTTTCAGAGTTACGAGGATTTGGTCTTTCAACGTATAAGGTACAATGGTTTGAGTATGTAAGAAATCTTGGCTGAGTGGATATTTAGTTTGTATGTATTTGTGGAGTAGTATCGTAGGTTTGCGGTTTGTATTTGGGTATTCAATAATCAATGGTTCAGAAAGAATAAGGTTTACGGCTCAAAGATCAATAACTGGAATTAAGGTTTAGGGTTCAGTGCTTCAAAGCACTTGCAATATAAACAAAACTATCAATTATATGCATCATATTGTGAGAAGTTTTAGAACACTTGCCTCATCTTAATTTGCTAACACTTCACTGGCTTTCAATCACAATCTCCTATTCTCCGACTATCTGCTTCCCTTTCCTACTCCTGGCCTCTTCTGCTCACATATCACAAGTATCTATCAATGCTCATTTCGTATGATTCTATTCGATATAAGCTTCTATCTACCCTTCGTTTTACCCAAATCCGGTTTACGGATTTATGCATGTTAAGATTTTGTTCAAAAATAATGTTTTGGTTCATTTTTGATTTAAAAGAAATGATTTAAAGAAGTGTTCTTGTTTGGAATGTATTAAAATAGGTTTAAATTATAAATGGAACCTTGCATGTCGATATTTGATAAATTGTTTGTGTTTTATTGAAAAAGCCGAATGACATATGGTATTAAAAAGGGTTGATTCAAGTTGTTTGGTCAATTTGATTTTAAAGTCTAATTATATGGTCTGTGTAAGATTGATTTGGTGTTTAAAAGATGTTTGGTTAGTTGCATGTCTAGTTAAGTGGTTGCATGTTGATTTCTTGGCTTGGTACCATTTGTTTTGGTTCAAATTTTATAGTTAAAAATGAAGGAATAGTTGTTTGGTTGTTGAGTTATTTAGATCATGATTGTTTTGTTAAGATATAGATTTAAGTATACAAGTATATACTCGCTATGTGTTATATGAGTACTCTATGATTATGCTTGAATATACGAGTTAAGTATATAAGTATATACTACTAAGTGCTATGTGAATATTCTGTGATTATACTCGTGTATATAAGTTAAGCTTTAATGCGAGTTGGGATAATCGTTAGACGTTCAGGGAATGTCGAGTGCGAATAAGTATCTAATTAGGGATTATGTTTTGGATTGTATATTCAGATAGTGGAGGAATTCAGGATTGTAGATTCAAATAATGGAGGCATGCAGGCTAGAAAAGGGAAAAGAAACTTAGGTGGCAGTAGTTCAACTTCAGCAGTTCAGTTTCAATTTCATTAAAGTAGGAAAGCGATTTAAGGCAAATAACTCTGCCTTGTCTTATGAATTGATATTTCTAATGTCATGATAAAGTAGTGATTCTTTTTTTATACTTGTGATAAACCTGTTATTGATTTCTGAGAAACCCTAATATTGATTCTTGTGATAACTTGTTATTGAATCCTGTTCGACCGTTTACAACCACTTGATTGATTCATACCCGATTACATTGCCTATTTCCTTTGTCACCCTATGATCTCGTAAACCCTAAGAGAACCTTTATGAATTCCTTTGTGAAATGTCTTGAGTAACATGAATTCTTCATTAACTTGAGTACCTTTGCCTTGTTGATTAATTCTCTTGAATACCTTTGCCTTGATGATTAATTCTCTTGAATACCTCGAACTTGATTTCTAGTATTGCTTCAATAATTCCCTATATTGACCATTGCTTATAATTTGAATTCCTTGAACTATATTTATTTGATAACTATCCTTTATTTCCATATCCAAACTTTGTAACTGGATTTACGCCATGTACTATACTTGATATCAGATACCCCTACCTTTGTTGATTATCGTTATAACACTTTTTCAATACTTCTTCCTTAGTTGTTGAATCATTGATATTCATCCTTGAGACCCCTCTAGTATGAGGATAGTTCTTCTTTTGATAAGAATCTCGTAATCCTAATCCTCTGATTGTTGATTGTAGTCTTATTGTTTGGAATCCCTTAAAGATTGATATGATTCTTTCATTCCTTGAGAACTTTTGAAATGTTATTCTTTCTAGCATCTAATTCTTATAAAAATGCAAAGTTTTTAAAAGTTGAATTGCCAAAGGGGCAAAATGTTTTCTTGAGAATTGCCAAAGGGGCAAAATGTTTTCTTGAGAATTGCCAAAGAGGCAAAATGTTTTTTTGAGAATAGTGGATCTGGACTAAGACGCATATCTTTTCCACACTTATTATTTGAGGCTTAAAAGCTGCCTCGGGATCCCACCAATATTGTTTAGAACCCAGTGAGGTTCGGAATTACTTCGCGGATGATCACCGACTGTAATCTGTAGCGTCATAAAATGATTTTGAGCAATGATTTGGTTAAAAAGTTTTGATTTGAATAATGATGTCATGATGCCATATATCTTGTTCCATGATATTATTATGCTTTTCTGATATAATTTTTGCTATTAAATTGCGATGAATGTCGACTTTCACCCTATCTTGATCCTTGATTCTTGAAAGCCCAAACCTTTCTTCATAACCTTTGTATAGCCAAAGATAGAAATCTGCCACCTAGAGATTTAAAAGTAGAATGCCTCACATTTTTGCTATTGTTATTATTATTGCTTTATAGAACATTATGTAGTTACTTGCTGAGCTTTTGTACTCATTTATATTTGCTTTGCTCTAACCATGGCAGTTAAGAAAGAAGATGGCCAAATTTAGGCGTTCAGCTCGCATGAGCATTCCTGGCAGTCCCTGCCGTGTCATAGGTTTCCAGATGCCAGAGCAGGTAGCAGTGAGTGTGAGCATGCATAGTAGATAGAAGGATTCTTTCAGTTGGTTCAGATACAATGGATTATCTATCGGTTCCATTTAGGAATTGAATGAAATTGAATTCATTAATATTTTGGGTTGTAATATATTTATTTTGGTTGGTAGTTGTAATCTTTTCTCAAACTTAATCCTGTGTAGATCCTATTAGTAGTTAATCGGAGTTTAATATATCTATTGATATTATTAGTTTAATGGTGTGTGAGTCCTCATTTCGTAACCCCGAGATTGAGGTCGTCACAAGTATTCATATAGCCTAGCATGTCTTAAGAATATTGTTCTTGGGGGAGTTTTGTAACAGTTTATGTGATGGACCCATATTTCTAACTAGCAGAAATATGCATAATATTGATTAAACAATAAAGTACTACAAATAGCTAGAATATTAAAGCTACAAGCCTTAACCACAATCCCCGGATTCATAGGAATGAGTTTGAACAACATCTAACATCTTTTAATATTACAGACCAAAATATCTTATGTCAAATTACTACCAAGTTTTAAACACAAAGTTTATAAACATTAGGGAACTACTAGTTCCCTACCTGCTCCAAAATCTGACGGTAGGCATACCCCGAGTTCCCACTTGTCTTACGCGCGGTTTGCTTGAAACGAACCATCTTCGTGCTTCACTGAAGGGATAGCATCAATAACAATATTAATGAGAAAACGCTCAGGAAGTGAATAACAGTGTATAACAATCATAAGCTCGATAAAACAATAACAGAAGGTAAATCAACATTATGAGATCTAAAAAAAAAGTTCAGGTCTTTAATAAGTGAATGGAATTGGAAATTTACATGACGCTATGAGCAATGAGGGGTGATCAACCCACATCAAAGCTCCGAACCACATAACAAGTGATTCACAACTATTGAGGATCCTCGGCACACATTGGCCATATAAAACCACCAGGCTCCCTGCAACTGAGGTTTTAAAATTATAACAGTGGTTGGCATTTCAGTCTTATTAGAGAATACCATCCAATTCCTTTTAATCAATTTATTTCAATTCAAAGGGTTCTTGATCAAGGACAAGATACCAAGTGTATGTATTGTCAAGGTTCGAGTGACAAGTTGTCTAAATGAGGGACTGTTATTAAGATCAGGGTTCTCAAAATAAATAATTCAAATTTATGAGGGCTTTAGGATTCACTTGATATATTAAGGGACTATTGTAGGGTATTCATGTGGGTATGAGGTAATAGGTGATGAAAAGGGATCAATTCAAGTATGAAAGCGATTAACTAAATCCAAGGTCTAATCATCGGGTGATGTCAGGGACTATTTAATCTTATTAAAACCGTAGTCATGCATTCACATGGTATTTAATCATAAGAAACAGAATTATAGAGGTAAGTTGAGAGTTCACTTGCCTAGACTAGCTTACTGACCACTTGAATGGAATTGTCTATGGGCTCCTTTCCTGGCCTCCTACTTGAACCTATAATAAATAGTATCCTTGTCACGACACTTGCTAACTACCCTTTCGCGTATACTATATATATATAGATATATATACACATATATATAAATATACACTTAAACTCAACTAATTACAAGTAATATATGCATCACATATAACACATAAAAAGAAATGGCATGGCAATTTATCATTTAATTAACAGTACACGTAGATTCTATTTACTACCTTAGTCACTTAAGAAATTAACCATATAACATACAATTATCATGACCATTACTCCTAAGCCTCCTTTACAGACCTCGACACAACCTAAATTTAGTAAGGCACACTTGTGCCTCACTTCAAATGACTCACAAATGCAATGCACATTACTTAACCTACCCGAATGTACACCTTGGCACCAATTGTGTGCCTTGGTAAAAGAATGCTCTTCTACTTGGGGCCTTTGCCCAATCTGACTCTCACTAACTTAAATAACTTAAAACTAACTCCCAAACTCATTATGAGGTCAAGGCCTCACACAGGACACACATACAATGCAATGCACCTTATTAAGTTTCTAAATGTGACTCTAATGGTGACTCTTGGGTGTTTTGGTGGAAATAAGGTATCTCCACCTAAGTCCTTCACTCCTAACCAATTCACAAAGCTTGAAAAGACTCTAAACTATCTCACTGAGGTGATATGACTTAGAGGCCTCACTTATAAGGACTCTTAATAACCAATGCACCGACTAGACTCCCCTGGTTGCACACTTTGGCACCCCTTTGAGTGCCTTGGCAGAAATATGAATTTCTACCTTGTGCCTTTGCTATACTCTGACTCATATGACATCTTATGACTTTAAGACAACTTTTGCAATTAGTTTGACATCAAGGCCTCACTTAGGCCTCCCTAGGCCTCCATGCCAAGTTGGCACAGTTTTGCCTTCCCTGAGTACTACACTGCCCTGTTTTTACCAAGTTAAAACTTATTTATCTAGTTCAATTACTGGTTTTAATGACTTGTTAAGCTTCCTAAGAATTCATTATATCTATTTATACCAAGGCCTCATGAAGGCCTAACCTCTGACATAGATATTAATGACCAAAAGTCAAGTTTACCCAACTTTGCCCTCTTCTGAGCTACTCTCGGGTTCGTGTGTGTGCACCTAACCAAATGCAAGTTTTTATTGATTCTAAAGCTACTGGACGCATGCATGAACCAAGTCCCAACTCCCTTGAGCTCAGGCCTACCAAGGCCTTGCTAAAACTCACCTAAAATGACCTAAACGTCTAGGACAAAATTTTGCCCTACTATGACCAACGCGTCTCCTTCCACCTTAACTCCCTTCATTACACCAAAATCAATCAACAACCAACCAAGACAAGTCTTAAAATACACTAACACCTACTGACTAACAACATATAAGGTCCATTTGCAATTTATTAAGCACGAAGATCAATTAGAAAGACAAGCAAAGTAACACATCACAAGACACACCATCACTTAACATTTCAAAAGCAAAATTTCGAAGTAAGCATGCATGGTAACTTTATGACGCCTACTGAAAATAAGCTCATATCATCATATATAATCTAAACTAGCATTTTATCAAAGTAATCATGGCATGAAACTCACAAAAATCAAGTATTAAAGCATAATGGCATCACACATGACATTTTGTTTCAGATTTTCTCACAAACCAACATGCAATGGTTAAATCTTCTACACAAGGATTATAACATGATAAATCATCAAAAAACGTAGCATGCAAGGGCTGGAAATCTACAAAACCTCATTCTTAAAAGCAAAACTTCCGAAAATTATGAAACATGGCCGAAAATCATAAAATTTTCAAGGACAACATATCACACATTCGGCTCTTCATAGAGTCATTGCCAAATGTTATAAACAATGAGTATGACTTGGAAACATGGAAGTGTGACACCTCTCCAAGATCACATATTGTTTATTTCTATAAGCCACCATGGTTGAAACCTTGAGTTCACAAGAACTAAGGCCTCAACTTCGGCTTTTTCAACATGCACATACAAAGCTCACCTTAAAATGAAGATACTCTACTAGATGATGAGGGTCTTGGCTTGACTAGCTTGAGAAGTGAAAGAAAATGAAGAGAAGTGAAGAAAAATGCCAAGAATGGGGGTGGTGGTGTGCTTCGGCCGAGAGGGAGAGAGGAGAGGAGAGGGTGAGGTGTTTGAGTGGATGTGAGGTGAATAATGAGAGCATTCTTTTGGTTTTGTTACTAAAAGTGGTAGTGGAATGGAGAATTTACACATGTATCCCTCTTGCTAGTTGTGACAAAATTGCATGCAAGGTTAAAGAAGTAAACTAGCAAGTTAGTGGGGTTGGAATTAATGGTCTTAGCCTTGGACCCCATTATAAGCTAAAATGCATGCAAGGGTATACTAGTAATCCAATAATTAATAAAAGTATCATTAAAAAGAATGGATTTTAGTAAATAAAATACAACTCCATAAATCAAAAAATTAATACCATAAATACTATGAGATTTTAGAAGTTTTATAAAATTGTTTTCAGAAAAATTCGAACAAGAATATATTTCAAAAGATTTTTTTAAGATCAATACTCTAATAAAAAAGCCACAATAAATATAATTAACAATTCTAAGTCACATAAAAAAATGCAAGTAATTTGATTCTAAGCCGCTATTATACGAATTGTAATATATCATCTAATCGCAACTATTACAATTATTATCTATTCGCGATAAACTCAAATATTATTTAATCGCGTAACGAAATTTTCTTGCGTACAATTAATTATACGATTATAAATAATCTAACAATATTCGCAATACCACACAACAAAGAATATATACGAACACATTGAATTCACATAATTTCTGACATCTAATACACAAAAAATACATAGTACACGAAACGGAATATTATATTACATTCATAACAAATATTTACAGGCGTTACAACCTGCCCCCCTTAAAGGATTTTTTCCCCATAATCTAAGTATACAGACAAGGATACTTATCTAACATATCACTTTCTAATTCCCATGTTGACTCTTCAACTTTGGGATTTCTCCACAAAACTTTAACTAAAAGAACTATTATATTCCTTAATACTTTATCCTTTCTATCTAGAATGCTAACCGGTTGCTCGACATAAGACAAATCTGGCTCAATCTCTACAGGTTCATTCTCTATAATACATTTGGTGTCGGGGTTGAACTTCTTAAGCAATGATACGTGAAAAATGTTGTGAATGTGCTGCATTTGAAGCGGTAAGGACAACTCGTACGCCACTTTTCCAACTTTAACCCAAAATCTCAAAAGGTCCGAAAAATCTTGGACTCAACTTTCCTTTCTTGCCAAATCTAGTTATCCCTTTCCAGGGTGACACTTTCAACAGAACGATTTCTCCTATTTCGTATTCTACGTCCTTTCTGTGTGGATCAACATACTTTCGTTGTCTATCCTGAGCCGCGATCAATCGATTTCAAATCAAATCTACCGCTTCTTTCGTTTGTTGAATTGGTTCGGGGCCAATTACCTTTCGCTCTCTAACTTCATCCCAATATATAGGTGATCTACACTTCCTTCCATAAAGAGCTTCGTACGGGGGCATTCCAATACTGGCATGAAAGCTATTGTTATACGAAAATTCTACCAAAGGCAAATGTTCATCCCAATTTCCTTTGAAGTCCAAAGCACAAGATCTCAGCATATCTTCTATGGTCTGAATCGTGCACTCACTTTGTCCATCCTTCTGTGGGTGATAGGCAGTGCTCATCTTGAGTTGAGTTCTCAAATGTTCTTAGAATTGCTTCCAAAAT
Organism: Apium graveolens; assembly: GCF_009905375.1. NCBI lineage: Eukaryota > Viridiplantae > Streptophyta > Magnoliopsida > Apiales > Apiaceae > Apium > Apium graveolens. The sequence goes on along the minus strand of NC_133653.1, from coordinate 88,415,569 downwards.
ATGGAGTTGAAACGAGGGTCTCTATCCTACACAATAGATACTGGAACTTTATGGCGAGTAACAATTTCTTTTAGATACATATGAATTAGCTTATCCATTGAGAATCTCTCGTTGATCGGTAGAAAATGAGCCGACTTAGTCAATCGATCAATTATTACCCAAATAGCGTTGTCATTTGATTTTGTCCTTGGTAATCCAACTATAAGGTCCATTGCAATGTGCTCCCACTTCCACTCAGGTATCTCTAAGGGTTGAATTAGTCCACTCGATTTCTGATGTTCGGCTTTTACCCTTTGACAAGTGTAACATCTATTAATCAATTGTGCAATCTCCTTCTTCATATATGGCCACCAAAAGTTCTGTTTCAAATCTTGGTACATTTTTTTCTTCCTGGGTGAATAGAAAATTCTGAGTTGTAAGCATCCTTCAAAATCTCATTCTTTAATTCTTCCACATTTGGTATCCAAATTCTTGATGAGAATCTTAGAATTCCTTGGTTGTCTTTTTGAGTGCAAATTTCTTCTCTGGTCAACTCATTCATCCTTTGATTCATCACTTCCTCTTGGCACTTCTTAATCTTTCCTAATAATTCTGGTTGAAAAGTTATCGTATAAATCATTTCTGTAGGCGCACTTGGGGATCGAATCTCAATTCCCATCTTGTCAAATTCCTTTGATAACTCTTGGGCCATAGTCAACATATTCAATGTCTCCCTGCGACTTAAAGCATCCGCTACTACATTCGCTTTCCCGGAATGATAATTGATTGTGCAATCGTAGTCCTTAATCAACTCCAACCATCTTCGTTGCCTCATGTTTAATTCCTTCTAAGTGAAAATGTACTTCGGGCTCTTGTGATCCATGTATATCTCACATTTCTCTCCATATAGGTAATGTCTCCACAGCTTAAGAGCAAACACAATTGCAGCCAATTCCAAGTCATGAGTTGGGTACCTTTGTTCGTGAGGCTTAAGTTGTCTTGACGCGTAGGTTATCACCTTCCCGTATTGTATTAAAACACATCACAATCCTTTGTGTGACGCATCACTGAATATTATAAAGTCTCCTTGATCATTTGGCAGGGCTAATACTGGAGTGGTGACTAACTTCTACTTCAATTCTTGAAAACTCTTTTCACGACTCTCCGTCCATTCAAACTTCTCATTCTTTCGGGTCAATTTTGTCAATGGTACTGCAATCTTGGAGAAATCCTTCACAAATCTTTGATAATATCCGGCCAATCTCATGAAACTTCTAACTTCAGTCGGAGTCTTCGGCCTTTCCCAATTCATTAATGCTTCTATCTTCGCTGGATCAACTCAAATACCTTCACTTCTGACAATATGCCCTAGAAATTGAACTTCTCACAGCCAGAATTCACACTTCGAAAACTTTGCATATAACTTCTCCTTTCTTAAAGTCTCCAAAGCTATTCTCAGATGTTCAACATGTTCTTCCTCGGTCTTTGAGTATATTAGAATGTCGTCGATAAACACAATGACATACTTGTCCAAATAATCCTTGAATACTCGGTTCAGCAAATCCATAAAGGCGGCTGGCGCATTTGTCAATCCGAATGCCATAACTAGAAACTCGTAATGTCCGTATCTGGTTCTCAAAGCAGTCTTTGGTATGTCTTCCGGCTTAATCTTCAACTGATGATATCTCGATCGTAAGTCAATCTTCGAGAATTAAGTTGCTCCCTTAAGTTGATCAAATAAGTCACCAATACGAGGTAAAGGGTACCTATTCTTAATTGTCAATTTGTTCAACTCTCTATAGTTGATGCATAGTCTCATGCTTCCATCTTTTTTTTTCACAAACAGAACTGGAGCACCCCACGGAGATACACTCGGCCTTATAACTCCTTTATCCAATAACTCTTGTAGTTGCTTGGCCAATTCCTTCATTTCTGTTGGTGCCATATGATAAGGTGCCTTCAATACAGGTTCCACGTCGGGTGCTAAGTCGATTGAAAACTCAATTTGACGGTCAGGCGGCAATCCAAGAAGTTCATCCGGAAATATATCGGGAAATTCGTTAACTATCGGAATACTTTCTATATTCGGCGTCTCCTTAGATCTATCAATTACATGAGCCAAATGCCCTTCACACCCTTTTCTTAACAACTTTTTAGCTTGAATCATTTTAAAATGTTTTAACTTGTTTCTGCCCTTTAAACTCTACTTTCTTTTCTTGAGGGGACTTAAGAATCACTTTCTTCTTCTTACAATTTATTTGAGCACCATGTTCTGCTAACCAATCCATTCCTAATATAACGTCAAATTATCCTAGTTAAAAAGGTATAAGGGAAGCAGGGAGACTATAGCCTGAAATCTCTACTTTACATCGGGGAAAATACTTTTAACAGATGCTCATTCTCGATTAGCCAAAATGATAGATAAGGGTTCAACTAATGGTTCAATTTCACAATTCAACTTGCCAACAAAAGATTCAGATATGAAAGATCTAGTAGTTCCGGAATCAAATAGCACTTTAGCATTGATATTGTTGACAGAAAGGGTACCTGCCACAACTTCAGAACTCAGTTGAAGAGTTGGAACAGAAGATGTCATTGCTTGATTGTAAGGGACGGCCGTCAATTGCATCAACTTATTATTATCAGGGGTCTTGCAATCCCTCGACATATGACCGGTTTTTCCATACTTGAAGCATGTAACAGGAGGCTCCGGGCTTCGGCACTCATTCGTATAATGACCTTTCGAATTGCACTTGAAACAAATGATGTCAGCCTTATTGCAGTTACCCATGTGTCTCTTGTTGCAGAATTTACACTCCAGATTTGTTGCTTGTTGGGATCTTTGACCACTTGGCCCTTGAATCCTATTTTTATGACTCTTATTATCATCCTTCTTAAAGCTTCGTGGTCCTCCTTGGTTCTGGAATCCAAACTTCTTGAAATTCCTTCCACTTTGGCTCCCTTGAGCCGATCCTTCACCATTGTTTCCAAACTTTCTTTTCTTACTCTCTTTTTCCTTCAAGTTTTGATCACTTTCTCCTTCAATTACCATCGCCTTCTGAACCACTTCAGCATATATGGTCAATTCAAAAGAAGCCACTCTGCTTCGTAGCCAAGGCTTCAATCCTTGTTGAAATCTCTTCGCTCTCTTTTCATCCGTGTCTACATAATCTCCAACAAACCTAGCCAATTCAGTGAATTTCTTCTCGTACTCTCCCACAGTCATCCCTTCTTGTTTCAATTCAAAGAACTTCAATTCCATTTGAGTCTGCATATACCTCGGGAAATACTTGTCTAAGAAAATCTTCTTGAATCTATCCCAAGTGATTACTTCTTCTTCTTCTAAAGCACGGGCTGACTCCCACCAATAGTTCACTTCGCCTTTCAAAAAATAAGATACATAGTCGACCTTCTTGTCTTCACTTACAACAGCTAGCGTGAAAGCTTTTTCCATCTCTTTAAGCCAAGAATAGGTTTCTACAAGGTCTTAAGTTCCACGGAACTCCAGTGGTTTCATAGCTTGGAATGATTTGAAACTTGTAAGGGTTGGTGGTGGTGGAGGTGGTTGTTATTGTTGTTGAAGTTGTTGTTGAAAGAGTTGTTATTGTTGAGTAAGGGTAACAGATTGTTGGTGAAGTATTTGCATAAGTTGAGCCAAGTTGGGTGGTGGATCCTCATGATCCCCGGTATTGGTGTTGCGAGCTCTACGAGGAGGCATGATTCTGAATGTATACAAGAAAGGTTTATTCACAGTTCAATATTTGCATACACAAGTTATAACAAGAGTAAATATTAAGTAATAAGGTCTTATTCAAGGTGTGTTCAACAATACAAAGGTCTATTATTATTGTTATTCAATGATGAGGTGCAACTTATTAAGGTATCACAACTAACATATGCAATTATATAAGCAAAGGTATATTCAATGGATATCTTAGGGAAAGATTAGACATGATCAAGTTCTAAAGGGGTCAACAGCATTTAAACAACAAAATTCTATCTAAGCAAGCATATAGCATGGTAATGAGATGTCAATAAAGATAATCAAAGTGCGAAATTAACATTAGTTCGAATGAAAAGTGCGAATAAAGTACGAACAGGAAATAAAGTGCGAATAAAGTCTTCCCGAAACAATTCGGGTACAAGGTACAAATGGAAATCAAAGTACTAATCAACAATGATGCTGGAAATAAGTAGACTATATGATAGTCTAAGAGGATGGTGCGGAAACAGGGGCACGGAGACGACTAATCACTCGGCGGAGCTCGTTGGCAATGGCGGTAAGGGTGACCTCACTCTCTCTCTCACAGTGTGGAATTATCAATGTCAATCGGTCCTCAGCCATCTGGATGATGTCCTCAAGCCTGGCTATTAGTCGAGGTAGGTTGGGCTCGTCATCAAAGTCCTCGCTGTAAAACTGGTCCACCCTACGTCAAAGATTCGCGTTCTCGCCTTCCAGTCGATCAACCATCCTTACAACTTGCTCGTAAAGAGGGAATGGCACAGTAGTAGGGAATCCGGGAGTCGATGAGGATGTTTTCTGACAAACAATTATATGTATATATACGTGGTTATAAATAAAAGGGTTAAAGAAAAACCTATAGATTCTAACATCCCAAAAACCTAAATGATCTAAGTTTATCCTATCCTCTAAATTCGTATCCTATATTCATTTATCCTATATTGTTCAATGACTCAAACCTGTGGCTCTGATACCAACCTGTGACGGACCACATTACTAACTAACAGAATTATGCATAATATTGATTAAACAGTAAAGTACTACAAGTAGTTAGAATATTAAAGCTACAAGCCTTAACCACAATCCCCGGATTCACAGGAATAAGTTTGAACAACATCTAACATCTTTTAATATTACAGACCAAAATATCTTATGTCAAAATTACTACCAAGTTTTAAACCCAAAGTTTATAAACATTACGGAACTACTAGTTTAAGGGTTTTTAGCACATAAACGCAACGGAAACGTAAGTTTAAATCTTAAAAAAACCGAAACCCTCCGCAGGATCCATGCGAAAAATAATATTTAATTCGTAGTTCAGTATGTTTACCTTAAGAAGCTTTACATTAATGGAAATATGGAGGTCTTTAAAAGCGATCCAAGAACCACGAGCGGAGATCCTTAGCAGCTGCTCCTCAAGTGTGAAGCACTCCACCGGTATCCACCAAGAAAACGATGTAATGGAGAAGGAGGAGGTGGAGAGAATTAGGGTTTTGTAAAATTTTTAGCTTGAGGCAAAAATAGGGTTTATAATAGTATATTTATAGGCAAAAATTTTCAGCTGAAAATTTTCCCATAAAATATTATTATTATTAACCCTTTATTATTCTCATTAATAATTAAAACACCTTTTAATTATTAATCCTTTTTCTAAACACTTTAGAAATAATTCTCTCTCTTGATTTAATTTCCAAAAATTAAATTCTTAATAAATAATATCAAGAACCTTTTCTTAATTAATTTATAATCAATTAAATCTCATTTAATCAATTATTAAATTTTCCAATTAATTATTTATTTCATAAATAAATAATTATCGGCTATTATTAATTAATTTCTCCACCATTAAATCATTCTCTTTTATGTTGTGACCTTGTAGGTTCAATATTAAGCCGGTAGTAGAAATAAATAATAATAAAACTATTTTATCATTATTTATATAAATTCTCTAATTCATTAAATATGATTAATTAATTAATCATATTTATTCTACATCGTGAGGGATACTTCTCAGCATATCGCGACTATCCGGATAATACGAATTCACTGCTTAGAATACCAAGAACCTATTCAGTGAGTAGTTACCGTACAATTAATTCCTTCTACCCTGCAATGTCACGATTAAATATAAGGCATGGAACTTGTGTCAAGCCTATCTTCTTTAATCACTTGCTTTCCCATTCACTATGCTTAGTTCTATTTAATGTAAATTAGAAACTCCTTTCTAATTTCATTCACTCTGGCCAGAGAGTCCTGAACTAACATAAGTGGATCAACATTGAACATTCTCTTCCTTCACTGGAAGGGGTAGATCCTTTATTGATCATACAATATCTTCGTGTACAAATTCCTATACCCAGTAGAGCCCTTATAATTGTCCCCTGAGATTAAGAACTAAACCAAAGCATAGTTCAGTGTACACAAGATGACTATGATGACCTCAAGTCTAAGGATAGTTGTACAACTATCACTATGTGAACAACTGCTGACACGTGAGTGAACTCCATCAGTTGTTCAGCTGTGTGAGTCATGTTCAGTGAACTTATTCTATAATAAGCACCTACATACTAGCTATAGTGTCACCACACAAATGTCTATGAGAACAGACATCCTTCATAATGAAGCAAGCATAGTATGTACCGATCTTTGCGGATTATTAATTACCAGTTAGTAATCCTACGACCAGGAACTATTTAAGTTTAGAGTTATCATCTTTTAGGTCTCATTATTATGATCTCATCACAATCCATAAAAGGCTTTACTCTAAACTGTGGTATATCTTATTTAAACATTTAAATAGATAGAGCCCGCAATAAAAACAAGTCTTTTATTAATATTAATGAAATCAAAATAGATTACATAAAAGTTATTCCTAAATCCTCATACATGATTGGACTTAGGACATATCTCTTTCAATCTTCCACTTGTACTAAAGCCAATCACTCTGGTATCTAATACCCATCTTGTCTTTATGACGATCAAAGTGACTTTGAGAAAGTGGCTTTGTGAGTGGGTCTGCTACGTTGTTATGTGTGTCAACTCTCTCGACGTTGACATCTCCTCTTTCAACAATCTCCCTATTCAGATGAAAGCGCCGCAAGACATGTTTGGAATTTCTATGAGACCTAGGTTCCTTGGCTTGTGCTATTGCTGCGTTGTTATCACAATAGGCTCTTCAACACTAGGAACAACTCCCAACTCAGAAACAAATTTCCTTATCCAAACGGCTTCTTTTGCAGCCTCACTTGCAGCTATATATTCTGCTTCCGCTGTGGAGTAAGCCGTTGTAGACTGTTTGGAACTCTTCCAACTAATTGCACCACCATTCAGAGTAAACACGTCCCCTGACATGGATTTGCTATCACTTTATGATTGAAAACTAGAGTCACTATAACCCTCTATTTTCAACTCAAATTCACCACCAAAAACAAGAAAGATGGCCTGAGTCCTTCGCAAGTACTTAAGGATGTTTTTTACTGCTTTCCAGTGGTCTTCACCTGGATTGGACTGATATCTGCTCGTCATACTAATTGAATAAGCAACATCACACCTTTTACACAACATCGCGTACATGATAGATCCTATTGCTGAAGCATAAGGAATCTTACTCATATGCTCTCTTTCCTCAGGTGTCTTAGGAGACATTTTTTCGGAAAGGGACACTCCATGGCTCATCGATATGAGACCTCTTTTGGAGTTTTCCATGCTAAACCTTTTAAACACTTTCTGGATGTATGTACCCTGGGTAAGACCTATCATTCTTCTAGATCTATCTATATAGATCTTCATATCGAGAATGTAGGATGCTTCTCCCAAGTTCTTCATGGTGAAATTTCTTGATAGCCATACTTTGACTGATTGTAGCATCGGTATATCATTTCCTATAAGAAGTATGTCATCCACATACAATACAAGAAATATTACCGCGCTCCCACTAACCTTCTTGTAGACACATGGTTCATCTATGTTTTTGATAAAACCAACTCTTTGATTATCTCATCAAAACGGATGTTCCATCTACGAGAAGCTTGCCTTAAACCATATATGGTTCGCAGCAGCTTACACACTAGGTGTTCATTTCCCTTGGAAAAAAACCCTCTAGCTGTGTCATATACACTTCCTCCTCAAGTTCCCCATTGAGGAAGGCCGTTTTCACGTCCATTTGTCAGATCTCATAGTCGTAGTAAGCAGCAATCGCAAGCAAAATCTGAATTGATTTTAACAGGGCTACAGGCGAAAAAGTTTCTTGAAAGTCAATCCCTTGCCTTTGTTTGAATCCTTTTGCCACGAGCCTGGCCTTATAGGTCTCCACCTGGCCATCTGCTCCAATCTTTCTCTTGTATACCCACTTGCACCCAATAGGCTTAACGCCTTCAGGTGCCTCAACCAGAGTCCATACTTGGTTGGTATACATAGATTCCATTTCGGATTTCATGGCACTATGTCATTTCTCTGAGTCAACACTACTCATAGCCTCATTATAGGTCACAGGGTCGTCATCATCAATGATTGACAACTCATTGTCATTCTCAATGACAAGGCCATAATACCTCTCAGGTTGGCTAGACACTCTCCCTGTCCTACGAATGGGCTGTTCCACAGAAGGTTGTTCAGTCTGAACAGGTGTTTCCACTTGATCCGTAGTAGTTTGTGCTTCTTGAACTTCATCAAGTTCAAGTTTGCTCCTACTGTTTCCTTCAAGGATAAACTCCTTTTCCAAGAAGGTAGCATGTATGGAGACAAACACCCGATGATCGGTGTAAAAGTAATACCCCAAAGTCTCTTTAGGAAATCCCATAAAATTACATTTTACGGATCGAGATTCCAGCTTATCTGGGTCAACTTTCTTGACATAAGCTGGACATCCCCAAATCTTAACGTGTTTAAGACTCGGTTTCCTTTCTTTCCATATCTCATATGGTGTTTCAAGAATAGATTTGGAAGGCACCTTATTCAGTAAATATGCTGAGGTTTCCAATGCATAACCCCATAGGAATACTGGAAGATTCGCATAGCTCATCATGGACCGAACCATGTCTAACAAAGTTCGATTTCTCCTTTCAGATACCCCATTCAACTGTGGAATATATGGAGGAGTCCACTGGGAGACTATACCATTTTCTTTGAGATAATCTAGAAACTCTCCATTCAAGTATTCACCACCTCGATCTGATCGAAGAGTTATAATACTATATTTGGTTTGTTTCTCCACTTCATACTTATATTCTTTGAACTTTTCAAAGGCTTCAGACTTGTGTTTCATCAAATACACATATCTGAATCTAGATCGATCATCTATGAAAGTGATGAAGTATGAAAATCCACCCATGGCTTGTGTAGACATTGGTCCACATACATCTGTGTGTACCAATTCTAGCAAATCTGCAGCCCTTTCTCCATGTCCACTAAATGGAGAATTGGTCATTTTACCCAATAGACAAGACTCGCATGTAGGATATAGTTCAAAATCAAAGGGATCAAGTAACCCTTCCTTATGCAATGTCCGCAGTCTATTTTCACTAATATGACGTAGCCTACAGTGCCATAAATAGGTCAGATTTTCATCATCTCGTTTTCTTTTATTAGTTTGTTCAATCTGAAGTAAATCATGCTCTACGTCACATACATATAGACCATTATTTATAATACCACGTCCATAAAGAACATCATCTCTAAGGATAGAACATTCATTATTCTTAATAATAAATGAAAAACCATCCAAATCCAACATAGGAATAGAAATAATATTCCTCATAATAGAGGGAACGTAATAACAATTATTCAAAATAATAGTCTTGCCCGTAGGCATATGTAAACTAAATGATCCTACAGATATGGCCGCAACCCTTGCTCCATTGCCCATACGTAGAATCACCTCATCTTTTTCAAGAGTCCTACTTCCCTTTAGTCCTTGCAATGAATTGCAAATATGAGAACCACAGACGGTATCTAATACCCAAGTAGAAATTTGACCTAGTGACATATTAACTTCGATCATGAACATGCCTGAATCAGAAGCGGTAGTCTTACTGCCCTTCTTCTTCAATTCTGCAAGGTAAACCTTGCAGTTCCTCTTCCAGTGCCCCAACTTGTTACAGTTAAAACAAACGGCTAAATTAGGACCAGTCAACTTGTGAGCATCTAGTATGCTCCGGAGTGATAGTGCAGAAGACATGACGAATATAGTAAATCTGTAAATGATAAACACATAACAACACTTAGCAAATATTCAATTTCATTTCAAAACACTATATGAATCGGGTCTTTATTCATAAGTGTCTCCCACTAGTTTATCTAATTTTTTCAACCCCCTAAGTGAAAATTAAGCATTCATAATGCTAGTGGGAATAGGGATCCTACATTCCATCACACAACCTCGGCTGTGGCATGAAACGTCATGTGATGTTCAATAGACAGACAACTCTTGTCAATTACATCTTATGTTATTCCCTAATATAAGTTTAGCCTCTTGAATAATTGAGTCACGGCTGTGGCACGATAAACTCAATATTCTAAGTCAAGTCTAACCCAATATTTCGTACAATTGAATCAGTCTCCAACGGCCCACGGCTGTAGCACGTACCGACCTTTAGATTCTAATTCAATGTACACATCTCTATGTAATAGACAAGTATTTCTTATTTCACAATCAAAGCCCTCGGCTGTAGCACGAAACGACAATGATTTAAAAATAAGAACCACTTTCTACCATGTTGGAAGGCTATGACCGACACAAGCCCGTTGTGTCATTGGCCAATTACTACTTGATATTATTTAATTTTAGAGGATTATATTACGTTGCAATCATAATCATGTTATAAGGAGATTCTTCCTTTTAAATTAAATATTTCAAATCAATAATCGATAATCAGATGATTCCCAGATCGGGTGGAGCATTGTCAAGAGGCGTCACTTAATAACCCTTTCTTACAGATAGAAATCTGTTGTTGACAGAATCATCCTTTCTCTCAATATTGAAAATTCATATTCAATTAAGTGTTTCATAAACACAAGAATCTCATGAAGTTTTTATGTGATCCCTATCTACCAAAATTTTTACTTCTGGTTCCGGCGAACATCGTATTCATAATATTTATTGTTAAGGCAAAAAACATTTTCTATTCTAGATTTTCTAGAGCATGCCTTATATTGATTTAAGTTCACCTAAATCTATCATTGCATGGTAAACATAGGCATATATCTCATATATAAAATTAAATAAACAAGTAAATATAAAGTGCAAAAAAGTAAATGTGTTTGGTTATGGCCCCATCCTATGTGATCTTTATCAAGCTCATGATAAAGATCAAGGTCAATCTAATATGGTGATGGAAATAAATACAACTACTTATTACATAAGTCTTCTTCTTTGTTTAGACTTCTTGTATGCCTCGTCTTCTTCTTTGTATCACCTCCATTGGATAGCCTTCTTGAGTCTTCAATTACATTACATGATTGAAAGTAAAACTAATCTAATGAACTTGCAAGAATAACTCGAGTTACATTCGAGATTTATGATTACAAAGATTGACGACATGCAAGTCGTATTTAAAACCAAAACCATTACACTAAGGTTGAAAGGCCATAACCATCCACCATGCTCATACAACATATAAAATCATATTAAAACACATAATCAGATCTTAACATATCATATTATCCATGATCTAATCATAAAAAGAAAATATGACAAAAATCAGAAAAATCAGAATCAAATCAGAAAAACAAGAATCACTGTTTATGGGCAGTAAACGACGTCAAATGCCTTACATACGAGTCGTTGATAGCTTTTGCTATCAGTTTTGTTCAGACGCTCGTTTACTTATGGAATAGGGTATTCGTTTGCGTAAATCGGACACCACACCCAGATTTTAGCAAATCTGCAGCAGCCAATTCAGAATCCGTATCTAATAAATTCTCATAATTAGAAAAAACATAAATCATGTATATATCAGTATATATACAGATTACATAATCATCTTATGATTATACAACTCACATGAATATCATATATTCAAAACCATACATATATAAGCATATTATATCAACATCAAATTATGGCGAATCACGTACATGCTCATATATCGAAAACAGTTAAACACATAAACGAATTAAAATCTTTTCGCAAGTAGCTCTGATACCATTGAAGGGTTTTTAGCACATAAACGCAACGGAAACATAAATTTAAATCTTAAAAAAACTGAAACCCTCCGCAGGATTCATGCGAAAAATAATATTTAATTCGTAGTTCAGTATTTTACCTTAAGAAGCTTTACATTAATGGAAAGATGGAGGTCTTTAATAGCGATCCAAGAACCACGAGCGGAGATCCTTAGCAGCTGCTCTTCAAGTGTGAAGCACTCCACCGGTATCCACCAAGAAAACGATGTAATGGAGAAGGAGGAGGTGGAGAGAATTAGGGTTTTGTAAAATTTTTAGGTTGAGGCAAAAATAGAGTTTATAATAGTATATTTATAGGCAAAAAATTTCAGCTGAATTTTTTTTATAAAATATTATTATTATTAACCCTTTATTATTCTCATTAATAATTAAAACACCTTTTAATTATTAATCCTTTTTCTAAAAACTTTAAAAATAATTCTCTCTCTTGATTTAATTTCCAAAAATTAAATTCTTAATTAATAATATTAAGACCTTTTCTTAATTAATTTATAATCAATTAAATCTCATTTAATCAATTATTAAATTTTCCAATTAATTATTTATTTCATTAAAAAATAATTATCAGCCATTATTAATTAATTCCTCCACCATTAAATCATTCTCTTTTATGGTGTGACCCTGTAGGTTCAATATTAAGCCGGTAGTAGAAATAAATAATAATAAAACTATTTTATCATTATTTATATAAATTCTCTAATTCATTAAATATGATTAATTAATTAATCATATTTATTCTACATCGCGAGGGATACTTCTCAGCATATCGCGACTATCCGGATAATACGAATTCACTGCTTAGAATACCAAGAACCTATTCAGTGAGTAGTTACCGTACAATTAATTTCTTCTACCCTGCAATGTCACGATTAAATATAAGGCATGGAACTTGTGTCAAGCCTATCTTATTTAATCACTTGTTTTCCCATTCACTATGCTTAGTTCTGTTTAATGTAAATTAGAAACTCCTTTCTAATTTCATTCACTCTGGCTAGAGATTCCTGAACTAACATAAGTGGATCAGCATTGAACATTCTCTTCCTTCACTGGAAGGGGTAGATCCTTTATTGATCATACACTATCTTCGTGTACAAATTCCTATACCCAGTAGAGCCCTTATAATTGTCCCTTGAGACTAAGAACTAAACCAAAGCATAGCTCAGTGTACACAAGATGACTATGATGACCTCAAGTCTAAGGATACTTGTACAACTATCACTATGTGAACAACTGCTGACACGTGAGTGAACTCCATCAGTTGTTCAGATGTGTGAGTCATGTTCAGTGAACTTATTCTATAATAAGCACCTACATACTAGCTATAGCGTCACCACACAAATGTTTATGAGAACAGACATCCTTCATAATGAAGCAAGCATAGTATGTACCGATCTTTGCGGATTATTAATTACCAGTTAGTAATCCTACGACCAGGAACTATTTAAGTTTAGAGTTATCATCTTTTAGGTCTCATTATTATGATCTCATCACAATCCATAAAAGGCTTTACTCTAAACTGTGGTATATCTTATTTAAACATTTAAATAGATAGAGCCCGCAATAAAAACAAGTCTTTTATTAATATCAATGAAATCAAAACAGATTACATAAAAGTTATTCCTACATCCTCATACATGATTGGACTTAGGACATATCTCTTTCACTAGTTCCCTACCTGCTCCAACATCTGACGGTAGGCATACCCAGAGTTCCCACTTGTCTTACGCGCGGTTTGCTTGAAACGAACCATCTTCGGGTTTCACTGAAGGGATAGCATCAATAACAATATTAATGAGCAAAATGCTCAGCAAGTGAATAACAGTGTATAACAATTCATAATAAGCTCGATAAAACAATAACAGAAGGTAAATCAATACTATGAAATCTCAAATAAAAGTTCAAGTCTTTAATAAGTGAATGGAAATGGAAATCTGCACGACGCTATGTGCAATGAGGGGTGATCAGCCCACATCAAAGCTCCAAACCACATAACAAGTGATTCACAACTATTGAGGATCCTTGGCACACATTGGCCATATAAAACCATCAGGTTCCCTTCTACTGAGGTTTTAAAATTATAACAGTGACTGGCGCCTCAGTCTTATTAGAGAATACAATCCAATTCCTTTTAATCAATTCATTTCAATTCAAAGGGTTCTTGATCAAGGACAAGATAACAAGTGTATGTATTGTCAAGGTTCGAGTGACAAGTTGTCTAAATGAGGGAATGTTATTAAGATCAGGGTTCATACAGGCCTCACAAACTCCCAAACTCATTATGAGGTCAAGGCCTCACACAGGACACACATACAATGCAATACACTTCATTAAGTTTCTAAATATGACTCTAATGGTGACTCTTGGGTGTTTTGGTGGAAAAGGTATCTCCACCCAAGTCCTTCACTCCTAACTAATTCACAAAGCTTGAAAAGACTCTAAACTATCTCACTGAGGTGATATGACTTAGAGGCCTCACTTATAAGGACTCTTAATAACCAATGCACCGACTAGACTTCCCTGGTTGCACACTTTGGCACCCCTTTGAGTGCCTTGGCAGAAATATGAATTTCTACCTTGTGCCTTTGCTATACTTTGACTCCTATGACATCTTATGACTTTAATCCAACTTTTGCAATTGGTTTGACATCAAGGCCTCACTTAGGCCTCCCTAGGCCTCCATGCCAAGTTGGCATAGTTCTGCCTTCCCTAAGTACTACACTGCCCTGTTTTTACCAACTTAAAACTCATTTATCTAGTTCAATTACTGGTTTTAATGACTTTTTAAGCTTCCTAAGACTTCATTATATCTATTTATACCAAGGCCCCATGAAGGCCTAACCTCTGACATAGCTATTAATGACCAAAAGTCAAGTTTACCCAACTGTGCCATGTCCTGAGCTGCTCTCGGGTTTGTGTGTGTGCACCTAACCAAATGCAAGTTTTTATTGATTCTAAAGCTACTGGACGCATGCATGAACTAAGTCCCAACTCCCTTGAGCTCAGTCCTACAAAGGACTTGCTAAAACTCACCTAAAATGACCTAAACTTCTAGTACAAAATTCTGCCCTGCTATGACCAACGTGTCTCCTTCCACCTTAACTCCCTTCATCACAGCAAAATCAATCAACAACCAACCAAGGAAAGTCTTAAAATACAGTAACACCTACTGACTAAAAACATATAAGGTCCTTTTGCAATTTATTAAGCACGAAGATCAATTATAAAGACAAGCAAAGTAACACATCACAAGACACGCCATCACTTAACATTTTGAATCAAAATTTCGAAGTAAGCATGCATGGTAACTTCATGACACCTACTGAACATAAGCTCATATCATCATATATAATCTAAACTAGCATTTTATCAAAGGAATCATGGCATGCAAATCACAAAAATCAAGTATCAAAGCACAATGGTATCACACATGGCATTTTGTTTCGGATTTTCTCACAAACCAACATGCAATGGTTAAATCTTCTACACAATGATTATAACATCATAAATAATCAAAAAAACATTGCATGCAAGGGCTGGAAATCTAAAAAACCTCATTCTCAAAATCAAAACTTCCGAAAATCATGAAACATGGCCGAAAATCATAAAATTTTCAAGGACAACATATCACACATTCGGCTCTTCATAGAGTCATTGCCAAATGTTATGAATAATAAGTATGACTTGGCAAAATAGATGTGTAACACCTCTCCAAGGTCACATATTGCTCATTTCTATAAGATACCATGGTTGAAACCTTGAGTTCACAAGAACTAAGGCCTCAACTTCGGCTTTTTCAACATGCACATACAAAGCTCACCTTAAAATGAAGATACTTCACTAGATGATGAAGGTCTTGGCTTGAGTAGCTTGAGAAGTGAAAGAAAATGAAGAGAAGTGAAGATAAATGGCAAGAATGGGGGTGGTGGTGTGCTTCGCCCGAGAGGGAGAGAGGAGAGGAGAGGGTGAGGTGTTTGAGTGGATGTGAGGTGAATAATGAGAGTATTCTTTTGGTTTTGTTACTAAAAGTGGTAGTGGAATGGGGAATTTACACAAGTATCCCTCTTTCTAGTTGTGAAAAAATTGCATGCAAGGTTAAAGAAGTAAACTAGCAAGTTAGTGGTGTTGGAATTGACGGTCTTAGCCTTGGATCATATTATAAGCTAAAATACATGCAAGGGTATACTAGTAATCCAATAATTAATAAAAGTATGATTAAAAAGAATGGATTTTAGTAAATAAAATGCAACTCCATAAATCACAAAATTAATACCATAAATACTATGAGATTTTAGAAGTTTTATAAAATTGTTTTCAAAAAAATTTGAACAAGAATATATGTTAAAAGAATTTTCTAAGATCAATACTCTAATAAACAAGCCACAATAAATATAATTAACAATTTAAGTCACATAAGAAAATGCAAGTAATTTGATTATAAGCCGCTATTATACGAATTGTAATATATCATCTAATCGCAACTATTACAATTATTATCTATTCGCGATAAACTCAAATATTATTTAATCGAGTAACGAAAAATTCTTGCGTACAATTAATTATACGCTTATAAATAATCTAACAATAATCGAAATGCCACACAACGAAGAATATATACGAACACATTGAATTCACATAATTTCTGACATCTAATACACAAAAATTACATAATGCACAAAACGGAATATTATATTACATTCATAACAAATATTTATAGGCGTTACAGTTTATTAAAGATCAATATAAACTATTATTTGATTCATCTGTGATTACTTTACTTTCATAATACATCGATTTGTTTAGTAATTGTATCCAACCCCCTTAAATAATTACTTACTGGGCAACAAGTGGTATCAGAGAGGTCAAATTAAATGTTAATTTTTAAAGGTCAAGATGTCTGGAACTAAGTATGAAAGCATGAAAATTCCCATCATGAAGAAAGTTGATTACTCTACATGAAGAGTAAAGATGTTGATATTCTTGGAAGCTATTGATGATACATATATTGATATCATTAAAACATGACCTCCTTATCCTATGTAAACTGTGGCTATGACCCCAGATGCTCCTGAACACTATGGCAGGAAAGAAAGATCAAAGTGGTTAGATTCTGAGAAGGCTTCAATGCTAAAGGATGCGAAAGTCAAGAATATTCTGCACAATAGTTTGGACAATGTGATGTCCAACAGGGTGATTGCCTGCAAGACTGCAAAAGAAATATGGGATACCTTGGAGACACAGTGCCAAGGTACAATGGCAATAAAGAAGAATAGAAGAGTTGTTCTTGTGCAAGAATATGAGCAATTTGATGCCAAGGCTGATGAGTCAATTACTGACATATATGATAGATTTATGACACTGTTGAATGATCTATCATTGGTTGGAAAAGAGTATGATAGAGAAGAATTAAACATCAAGTTTCTAAGAGCTCTTCCAGAAGATTGGGATACTCAAGCCTCAATAATCAGGAATTAATATGATCTTGATTTACTGACTCTGGATGAAGTGTATGGGATGCTGAAAACTCATGACTTGAAGATCCAACAAAGGAAAAATAAAGAGGGTCAGAAGATGAAGGTTGTGGCTCTAAATGCTGAGACTTATAAAGGAAAAGAAAATATGAGTGAGAGGTCAAAAAGAAGGAATAAGACGGAAGAGTTAGATACTGATGAAACATCAGATGTTGACACAGATACTGACGAGGATTCTAAGATTGAAGTGGATGATCCTCAAGTTGTTAAAATGGCTGCGATGCTGGTTAAAGGCTTTAGAAGGATGAGGTTTGCAAAACCACAAAGGAAAAGTTTTTTCAACAGAAATTCTCTGAAAAGGGCAAAGGAAAGTTCAGAAAGAGTGATGGACAGTACACCAAGGGAAGGAAGTTTGACAAGACCAAGGTGACTTGTTATAACTTCAATGAAAGGGGACATCTAGCTATTGAGTGCCCCAAGTCAACTGGAAAAACTTTGGTCACAACAAACTCCAACAAAGACTGGATGGACTCATTAGGAACTGACAATGATGATGAATGCTATGCACTCATGGCAACTCATGGAGAGGATGCTTCAGGAACTGATAAGGTACCTTCAGTTGTATTCCCTGTTGATACTAAGAATTTGTCTGAACTAAAATCTTTCTTATACTATCTGAATGTCACTTTTAAAAGTAAGACTATTAAATGTGACAGTTTGATTCCTGATAATAAGAAACTTAGAAGCTGAGTTAGTATGCATGCATGAGAATGAAAAAGCATGTAAAAAGGCCCAACATAATGAAACTCAGATAAACATGAAATATGCCAGGCTAGAGAAAGTTCTTGAGAAAGAAAGAGAGGTGTTTAAAATATGGATGTCTTTTGGAAGAAAAGTTCATAGTTTCGTCAGTGATAAGAATTGGAAAGAATGTCTAGGTTATAATAAATTTACTGATAGAAATATCAATAAGACTATTAATAACACTTTTCATGTTAAGTTTGTAAGAACTGATGAAAATGGAGTGAAGTCTGTTTATGAAGTTGGTTCTACCTCTAAGAATTTTGATGAGAAGAAAGCTGAACCTAGAGTCTCTGATAAAAAGAAAAAAGAGCCTAAAATACAAGAAAAGAAAAGTAAAAATATAGGACTTCTTTCTAAAAGTTAGTTAGATAGGAAAATTTGTGAGGTAACTGCTAGGACTCACAAATCTAGGTCTAAGAGAGGTAGAAATGGTAAACAAGGAATAAATAAAGCAAGCAACTATAAGTACATTCCTGATGCTCAGCTTGTTTTAACTATGGTAATACTAATCATATTGAAATTGATTCTAGGAAGCCTAAAGAGAAAGTCACTAAGATTCCTGAGTTTGATGTTAGTGGTAGATCAGTATTTCACAAACCATAAAACCCTTGTTCTCATTGTGGTAGCAGTTGACATTCTATTTACACTTTAAATATTATCATAGTCTGTATCACAACAATTATGATCATTTACCGAAATTTAATAAAATTTTTGTTTTAAAACTGCTAAACTGAATGTGCATACATCTTATAGACTTAAAACTGTCAAGACAAATCCTGGTGGAGAAATTCCTGATGGATCAAATCCCGACAAGAAATCTCATACTGTAAAAATATATAAGATGTCCAAAAGGACCCAACAAGTGTGGGTTCTTAAAAATTCTAACTGATTTCTATATTTCTGATTACATGGAAAGAAGAAAAATGTGCTTATTTTGGACAGTGGTTGTTCTGCATATATGACTGAAACTAAATCCCTGTTGTCAGAATATGAGGAGAAGGCTAGCCCAATGGTTTCCTATGGTGATGGAAATGTAGGAAAAATACTGGGATATGGCAATATAATCATTGGAAATGTCATCATGTCAAACGTAGCTCAGGTAGATGGACTGAAGAATAATTTGTTGAGCATCAGTCAAATAACTGACAGAGGTTTCTATATTGTGTTCTATGATACTCACTGTGAAGTAGTTCATAAGATCACAAAGAAGATTGTTTTCAAAGCTTACAGACATGGAAACATTTATGAAGCCAAATTTTATGCGAATACTGATGGTCCTGAAACTTGTTTGGTTACCAAATCATTAGTAGATGAAATTGGGAAAAGAATACACTCATGAAAAGGTTGTATTTATAGACAAAAGGCTTAAATCAGGAAAGAACGCAAATCCTGATGATCTTGAGTCAAGTTTGTAATAATGCACAAGTTGAGGGTGAGCAACATAAATCTATACAATCAGGAACTGATAACACTGTTATAGGGGGAGCTTCGCATGGAACTAATATTATATTTGAATTACTAATGATTTGTCAATTTCTGACCAATTGATCAATGCTGATGAGATTCTTGATTTTTCTACTAAATCTATCAATGCAAATGCTGAAGGGGAAAATCATGATTAAATTCTTGATTTTTAATTACAAATTTTATCTCAGCTTGTGATGGAAAATATCTTATTTTTCTTAAAAAGTAAGATAACATTATTTCTTTCGTGATTTTATGCAAATTTTATTTTATTCTCTATAGAGTAATCATTTAAATCTGTCATCAGTTTCCGTTTATACTTGGGAATAGTAGAAAATAAAGAGTCTTTGCTTTTTACTTGCATAGATACACGTAATATTATGCATGTCATCCTCATTATTACACGGTTAACAAAGAGTCTTTTCAGTTCCTCGCGTCTCCTCTATATAATCACGCAACACATCTCACAAATAACTCACTCTTTGCTAAACACAACTCTTCACTTTCTCCTCAACCCTAAATCTTTTTGGTCATCAAAATCATGAATCAAGCTCAATTTTATACTCGCAACCATGGAGCTTCCATTCCTATCCATAACATGATTGAGTGGCGCCTATACTTCGACCCTCTCGGACTTCCGGTCCATGTAAACCATCAGGTTTACCATCCTACTGTCATTACGATGTCAGTAATTGATGATCTCTCTTTAGATGATCAGATTGAGCTCCAGTTTTTCATACCGGAGACTCAACTGGAAGAAGACCAAAGGGAAGAAGAGGCCGAGCAGTGTCGCCTCAACGCTCTGGAGTTGTAAGAGAATGTTATTTCTCTTGCATCCTCCATGTCTCGAATATATCATCGCAGGGCGATGAAGAGACAGGAAGCAACAAAGAAGATGGAGAAGGAATATATTCTAGATTTTAGGAGTTAGGATTTTTTTTAAAAAAATCTTTTGTAATCATCTTCTATGATCAATGAAAATTATGTTACTTTTCTTTATGACTGTTCATATTCTACTTTGCAATGCATGTTTGAATATTGATAACTTGATAGCGCATGTGTAAAACTAATTTCTACTTGAGTTACTTGTGAAAAATGAAGAGCAGTTATAGTACAAAACTTCAAGAAGCAACAGATGACAAAGAGATAATTGATGAAAGGTTAAATTTTAACCTCATATTATTAAAAAAATAAGAGAATTGTAGGTGTTTTTTCTAACAAAATGCCTCACAAGTACAGTTTTCTGAATCCTGACAATATGAAATATGACACATCCAATCCTATTCCTGACCCAAGTCTTTCTCTTAAAACTACCAAATCTAGACACTCTATCATCTCTGGTTTGTCTTAAAAGGAATCAATTGCAAAATCAAAACCAATAGCTAGGACTGATGTGTCTCAGAGACAATCAGGTTCAAAGATTGGTTCATATTCACTTAAATCATTGGAGAAACAAGGTTGAGAAAGGACGAAAAATGTTTCCTCATCAACAAGCATCGAGGAGAATGTGGGTAGAAAGAGAAGGAAGACTACAGCTTGTGTTAAGCTGGTAGATGAGCCATCAGATACTGATACTGATAGTGATGGCCTAATTGTTTTTAAGCTGCTTGTTAGACCAGTGGAGATTACTGGTACTAGTACTGAAGAAGCAAGAGCAGACATAGTAGCAGCTAGTCATGTGCAAAAGAGAAAACGATTAGTTAAAGCAGCTGACAAGGATCAGGCTAAACAAGAGCAAGCTGGATTGAAAGTATTAGCTCAAGTTGCTATTGGTCAAGAAACTACAAATCCTGACAATTTTTCATCAATTTCTGATCTCACACAGTCAAATCCTGATAAAACTAAAAGAAAGGCTGCAGACAACACAATGTATGCCAGAAAGCAGTTCAAGCAACAGTATCCACAGAAGGGGTACAATACACAAGAACCATTTTCTCAATGTGAAGATGCAACTGTTCATGCCCCTGCTACACGAGAACCACCTGCTCAAAGTGTTGGTGCAAGCAATGAGATTCATCGGATTATTCCTGACATTGCTCAAGGAAGTCATATTTTTATGGATGGTGATATTCAGAAGATAGTACAAGATATAAAAGCTCATCAGAAGCACATTGCTATATTGGATGTTATCATCAATGATCTCATCTTCGAGGGAAGTATAGAAAAACATTCAATTCAAAGAATTGAAGAAGCTTCTACACCCCAAGTCACACAAAAACCAACAGTTTAAAGTACTATTGCAGACTTAGTATCAAATCCTGACATAGGGTCAATTCCTGACAAGCATAAAATCTTCGACACAAGGACAATTCCTGATGAAGCTATTCCTGATTCTACACATCCTACTGTACTTGTTAGGAATATGTTGTAGGCTTGATGATATTCTACCAAAATACCTTAGTAGATTTAATTAACTGAAACTGTTGCTCTCAATGGATAATCTTACTTGTCATCCGTTGAGAGAGTAGCTTATGTTTAAGTAAGTTTTTGTAGCACATTCATGTGTACTGTAATTCCTTAAAGGATTAGAAGTTGTAGGATATTTTAAGTCATGTTGACTATAAGAATGATATGTAAAATAGGTTGGCTAATTGTATATATTAGATGACTTGTAATTTTGCATAAGTGAAATTGATTCAACTGTTATGGAAATACTTTCAACGAATGTTTCTACAAGGCTTCGACAAATGACCCAAGTCACATTCGACGAATAATTCAACAGAGTCTCAACGGATGATTCAACAGAGTTTCGACGGATGATCCAATAGAGTCTCGACGGATGACAAATTCAAATAGGAGTTGATAGTGACTTGACAGTCACATGGGTTGATTGTATACAAAAGGAATGTGGCAGCCTGTAATCAGGATTATGAAGATCATGAAGCATTTCCATTTCCATGCTAACTTGAAGAAATACAAAGATGCTGGATGGAGAAATAAAGAAGCATGTGATTAGACTTGGATAGTTTTGTTTTATTAGTTTGTCTCTTTCACATGTAACTTGGTGATATATAAACCAAGAGTAACAAGTAGAAAAAATATCGATCAAAAGAACTGAGAAATAGATAAGGCAAAATCTGTTAAGAATTTCTAAGTTCTCTCTTTGAAAATTCACTTGTAAGCAGCTGTGTGCGTTTTGCATCACAGAGATCTTCTACATTTATATATATCTCTGGTGGAAACAACAATCCACCAGAAATTTTTTAAACATCCTTGTTTATTTACTTTGTGTTTAAATACTTGAATATTTCTTATCTACACTTAGCATATTCATACACAGTTATATTTATATTTGCAAGAAGTTTTAAAAAGATTGAAAAGAAACCAAGAATTACATTCAACCCCCTTCTGTAATTCTACTTGTTAGATTGTTTGAGAATAACAATTGGTATCAGAGCAAGCTCTTGACACACTAAGAGTTTAAAGATCAAAGCAACTAATAACATGAGCAGGAAGGATGTTGGAGTGAAGATCCCGTTCTTGGATAAAGAAAACTATCACCATTGGAAGGTGAAAATGCACCAGCATCTTCTCTCTCAAGATGAAAGATATGTTGATTGCATTGAGAAAGGTCCTCATGTTCCTCGAAGAGCTGCTACAGACACTGAAGGAAGTGTAGTCAATGAGCGAAGTGTTCCAAAGCCATAGTCAGAATGGACAGATGAAGATATTGAGAAAGTGCACAAAGACAAGAAGGCTATAAACATTTTGTTCAATGGTCTTAATGGAGATATGTTTGACAATGTCATTAACTGCAAAACTGCTAAGGATATTTGGGATACAATTCAAATCATATGTGATGGAACTAAACAAGTGAGGGAAAATAAAATGCAACTTCTAATCCAGCAGTATGAGCACTTTCATTGTGAAGACGGTGAATCTTTGAGTGACATCTTTAGTAGATTTCAAAAACTACTAAATGCACTAAAGCTGCATGGAAGATTCTATCAGACAAAAGATTCAAACCTAAAATTCCTTAGATCTCTACCAAAGGAATGGAAGCCTATGACTGTCTCTCTCAGAAATTCTCAAGATTATAAGATATTTAATTTGGAGAGACTGTATGGCATTCTAAAAACTTATGAGCTTGAGTTGGAATGAGATGAGCATATAGAGAAAGGAAGAAATAAGGGATAATCTATAGCTTTGGTGGCTGAGCAAGAGAGAGTGAAAGAGATGAAGGTTGAAGCTGTGGAATCTGCACCAAACTCTATGATTTGTGAAGGCAAAGGAAAAGGGCTAGTGGCTAAGCATGAAGATCATATCAGTCAGGACGAAATGGAGGACATAGATGAACATCTAGCTTTCCTGTCAAGAAGGTTTTCCAAGCTCAAATTCAAAACGAATCTGTGAGCAGCCAAGCCTAATTGAAACATGGTGGATAAATCCCAATTTAAATGTTTCAAATGTGGCTTGAGTGGTCATTTTACAAGTGAATGCAGAAAGTCTGATTCTGAAAGAAAGAAGTTCGAGCCTGTGGAATACAAAAAGAAATACTTTGAATTGCTCAAACAAAAGGAAATGGCTTTCTTGACTCAAGATAATGACTGGGCAGCTGATGGGGTAGATGAAGATGAAGAAAGAAGCTATGTCAATCTAGCCCTAATGGCCAAATCAGATGAAGCAGAGGTCAGTTCTTCAAGCAATCAGGTAATCACTACTAATCTTGCACACCTTTCTAAAGATGAATGTAATGATGTTATAAATGACATGTCTACAGAATTATATCACTTGCGTGTTACACTTAAATCTCTCACTAAAGAAAACACAAAAATTAAAGTAAATAATTTGTTTTTAAGTGAAAGAAATAATGTGTTAGAAACTCAATTTGTTGAGTTTGAGAAAATGAAAATAGAGTATAGAATTGTTAAGGAGGAATTTTAAGAAAGCAACTTGAACGAGAGCAAGAAGTAATCAAGGCCTATAAATCATCAAGAGATGTTCATACCCAAATTGTTAAAGTTCAAGGCATAGAATCATTCTGTGAAGAAGTCTGGAAAAAGAATAAGGAGACACTGGATCATGTTTTGACAGAAGGACTTTCAACGGATGTGGATTCAACAGATAATGAAGATTATCCGTCGAGAGATAAAAAGGAACCACATCCGTCGAGTGAAATAAAACCTATTAGCAAAGCCAAGCTGTCTAAACTCAATGAGAAATATGGATCAGTTTCCAAGAACTTTGTTACAGGAGAATCAAGTCAAATCAAGGAGAACAAAAGAGTTAATGTAGGGCATCTGTCAATGAAGCAACTAAATGACATATTGGAGAAAATTGAGGTGTAATAACCCTAAAAATTTTGGACTTTTTGTAAACCTTATAAATAGTGATTTTGCTGATTATGCTGAATAAGAAAACTTTTCATGCCACCCTATGTAGCAGTTCTTTTATTGATATTCTGAGATCTTATTAGTACTCTATATGGTATATAAATGTATGTAAAGATCGCCAGAATCCAAATTCGAACACTTTGATTTTTCCCGAAAATCCACCAGATACCGAAAGAATTGAGTATAAGTTAACATGATTAAAAGGATTTAAATTCAAGGATTATAAGAGAGGATCATAAAAGGAATATAAAATATTGAGAAAGGTTTAGGGGAAGCCAAGTAATAAGGTCCCGGATATGATCCCTCAAATGATAAACGAGTCGTAAAACAATTAAACGACAAGTAATGCAAGAGAGATTAGTGCAAGAATTAAGGATGATGATCAAGCAATTAAGCAAGGATTAGCATAAAAGATGCTTCCACCACCAAGTAATGACAAGTGGCAAATGATGAAGTCACCAAGGTGATGTCATGCTTAATCACACTCTACTCACTTTAATCATTCAATTAACCACCAAAATTTCTCATTCAACTTCCATTTTCCACCACAAACACAATCAACAAAGAAAAACACCCTCCCAAGAACATTGCTCTCGACTTTCTTCATTCCAAGGAAGAAAAATTTCAAGAATTCAAGCTTCACTTCATAAACAAATCCAAGGTAATTTCCTTAGCTTCTTGATGATTAGATAAGCATATCCTAGGAGTTTAAGCTTCTAATTCTTCATGAATCTCTTCCAATAAATCAAGGAAGAAGATGGTGAATAGTAACTTTCAAGAAATAACTTTAGCTTTCTTGATTTTTTATGAAAGTTTAAGGTTATACAAGCAAGGATCAAGGTTCTTTTAAGCATTCAAAGCTCTTATGTTGTGTAAGGAAGCTTCAAGAAGGTATAAAACTTCAAACCCTAGCTTTACTTTTGAGTATTAGGAATGGTTTTGATTGTTATAGTAAATGAGAAGCATGATGCTTGTGTGTTTAAAGTTTGGATTGGATTTGTAGTGATTTGGTTGATGGAATCTTGTTTATAGTTAATGAAACTTAAGTATAGTTAGTAGTTCATGTTTGTGGTTGAATGAATTGTAAAATCTTGAGGTTTGGGACTGATGTAGTAAGTTTTGGGTGAAATTTGGTTGTGTTGGTGGTTGTGAGTTGAATTGTGGTTGTTTGGAGTGGTTTAAAACTTAGTAATTGCGTAAACATAGCCGTCGTAATACCCGTTTTCATACAACTTCTTGTTCTTAGTGTTCGGGACAGAGAGATAACTGTTGAATCTCTTACTTTGCCATGTTTAGCTAGATTGTGTCATAAGCTTCGTTTTGATATGTGGTTCGCTTGAATCCGATGTACGGTTTAGGAGAAACGACCATTTTAAGTAAAGGCGTTTCGTGAACGAACCATTTCCCCTCGCCTTACTTTGAAACCTTGGTTAAGGTCCTTAAATGACTATTTGGAGTAAGAAACAATTATGCAAGGTTAAATGGTCAGTTGGTAGCGTATTCGCGAAAGCGTCGCCTTAAAATTCGTATCGGTTAATTTATTAAAAATGGTGGAGCCGAGGGTACTCGAGCGACTTATGTGAATCGTTAAGCGCAAAAGCGAACGTTAGAGTCTAATTGGTTAAAGTCTAGTTTCTTAAGCGACCGTGGTTTAATTCCAACTTATATGTTGTTTATAGGTTATCAGACTCGTCCCAGGCCTTTTACCACCCCCAGTCGCTCAGGCAAGTTTTCTACCCGTATAACTGTTGTTGTGATGTATAATGTATATGCATTATCTTGTGATAAGTGCATGATTGTTATTAGAAAATCTTGCGATATATTGGAGCATGCTGATATGGTATATATGCATGCCTGTTTCATAATCTTGATATGTAATTATTGATTCAGATGCTTATAAGTTGCATAATACCTATGCTAGAGATAAGCAGTAGTTGCGTATACCCTTAGTATAGGGGACCCGAAGGTGAACATTTTTCTAAACCGGGAGTCGATATTCCCGAGTATAATATATATATATATAGTTTTCTATAACTATTAATTGGATAAGGTATATTCGATAGTTTTGAATAATAATCAAATTTATTTTCGATTATTCAAAATAAAGATCGTACTTTCGTATAAGTATATCTTTTGTTATTTATTATTCGTTTCAAGTATGAGTTTTTAAAACTTCTACTTCATTATTTTTACAAAGATTATCCTTTATGGGAATATTATTTAAATAATAATATTTAGATATTCTCTAACATATCGGGACTGATTTATTTTATTAAATCAGCATTACTCCAAACATTCTTAAAAATGTTTTCGAGTCTTCAAAATGATTTTAAAAGTTAGAGCGGATCCCAAAACTCGTTTTCAAATTTAAGATATTCCTTTCGAAGGGGACTTGAATACTCGCTCAAAAATATGAGGGATTCGGCTCCGTGGTGTATTTTTGGAGCAACGAAGTTGCTAACTTGATAAAAGAGTTTGATTACTTGCCCAACTCTCAGGAAGTAAGCCCAATCGAAATGCGTCGGCATAAGCAACATGGGCTCAGTGGGAGTCCATGAAAGTGTAAGTGTCTCAGTGGGAGCCCATCAAATGCGTAAGTGGCTGAGTGGCAGTCCAGCATAAGGTCCTAATGCGGCCAGGGTAATGACCAGTGGGGGATTCATCCATCTACTAGTAGAAAAGGTGACTTAATTGGTATCTTTGCCTGATCAGCAAGATATCAGGTTTATGCCAAAGTTTCTTCTTTCCAAAATTCTTGGGAATGGCAATTCTGCTTATACTTTTCATAGCAGAAGAGTGTATGAGATGTAAATATATACAGGTATATATATATATATACCTCTATAACTTCAAAATTCTAGTGAAGTATCTCGTAATTTCATTCTTTCAACTGATATTTCAAAGATTGAATCTATTCAAGTCTTATCTTGTAGTCCCATCTATGTGACGAACTTCGAAAACTTATTATACTTTGAACAGTGGTAGTTCAAGTAGTTTTCTAAATGATATAAGTATAGTGAAGTATTTGGTAACTTCATCTCCCTTTTAGCTTATATCCAGTAAGTAATTATCTTACACTTGATAAAGATTTCCAGTAAGTTATCTATTTAGATACTTGCATTATTAATTACACTATATATTATCTTACGAGCTGTAATGCTCACTCTTGCTTCATTTCTTCATCACACAACAATAGTTAGGAAAGATGGCCAGACTCCAGAACACCCAGCGCAAGAGTGTGGGAAGCGTCCCGCATCTTCCCGTTGATATCATAGCTGCTATAGCTGCAGAGGTAGATCTATCTGTAGACCAGGCACTCTACTTTTGGGAATCAATTATGTATAATTATAACTTTTGGCAGATAATGGCAATTAACTGTATACTTATTAAGTAATCATTTTGGGTTGCAATAACTTTTAAATTGTGGATTCAAGGACTTGTACTTATTTCAATTTCATCTCTGAGACTATAACGTGCTGTGGTGTGTGTTATTATGGGGTCACAGCATGAGGTTATTGATTTTTAATTAAGTTAAGTGATATTTATGGAAACAAAGACCGTGACGACCCGGATTCCCGACCCCGGATCTGGGGGTGTTACATGAGGTTAAGGCAGAATCTAAAAGACAAAATAACAGAAATGGGAAAGTAGGAATTAACAAACTTACACCTGATAAATATGCACCTAGAAAAATCTGTGTTAAGTGTGGTAGTGTTAATCATTTGTCTGTTAATTGCAAATCTGCTATGCCTTTACCTATGTCTGCACCTCCCTCATTTCCCAGCATGCCCACAATGTCTATGAATGTTACGCCTGCACAAAATTTGAATGCACAATTTACTAATTTCCATTTGCACAAAATCCTTACTATGTTGCATTTAGTATGCCTCAAATGCCATTTAGCATGCCATACTGGAATAACATGTTTGCACATAGTATGCCATTTCATGTTAACCAATCTGTGCATGATAATTCTGCAATTACTAATGGTTCTCAAAGCCCTACTCTAATGACCAAGGTTTAATCTCAATCACCTAAGTCAAATGAGGACAAGCCTAAGAAACCTAAAAAGAAAGCTAACAAGATAGGACCTAAGGAAACTTGGGTACCAAAATCAACTGATTTGATTTTGATGTGTGCAGGGAAACAGAAAGAATCTTTGGTATTTGGATAGTGGTTGCTCAAGGCACATGACTGGAGATTCTACCCTGCTCATTGAATTCAAAGAGAGAGCCGGCCCAAGTATCACCTTTGGAGATGACAGCAAAGGGTATACTGTGGGATATGGCTTGATTTCTAAGGACAATGTCATCATTGAATAAGTTGCTCTAGTGAATGGAATCAAACATAATATTTTGAGTGTCAGCCAGCTTTGTGATAAGGGCAACTCAGTAACATTCAATTCAGAAGCCTGTGTTATTATAGAAAAAAAGAAAAAAAAGTGGTTCCCCCTAGAGTGAGAAAGGAAATGTGTATCTAGCTGACTTCAACTCATCAAGTGCAAATTCTATTACTTGTCTTTTCAGCAAAGCAAGTCAAGATGAAAGTTGGCTATGGCACAAGAAACTATCTCATTTGAACTTCAAGACTATGAATGAGTTAGTCAGGAAAAATCCTGTAAGAGGTATTCCTCAAGTTGAGTTCCCAAATGATGGACCGTGTGATTCCTGTCAGAAAGGAAAGCAGATCAAGGCATCATTCAAAAAGAAGCTTGAATCTGTAATTGAAGAACCTCTACAACTATTACACATGGACTTGTTTGGACCAGTCAATGTGTTGTCAATCTCAAAGAAAAGATACTGCCTAGTGATTGTGGATGATTTCTCAAAGTTCACTTGGAGTTACTTTCTAAAATCTAAAGATGAAGCTAGTGAAATCATTATCAATCATATAAGGCTAGTCAACAATTATCCTGATCTCAAAGTTAGAGGAATCAGGAGTGACAATGGAACTAAGTTCAAGAATTCTGTAATGAGATTATTTTGTGAAGAAAATGGGATCATGCATGAGTTTTCAGCAGCATGGACTCCACAACAAAATGGAGTGGTGGAAAGAAAGAACAGATCTCTTATTAAAGCTGCAAGAACAATGCTAGAAGAATCAAAGTTACCAACTTACTTTTGGGAAGAAGCTGTAAATACTGCATGTTACACTCAGAATATTTCTTTGGTCAATCAAGCAAAATGCATGACTCCTTATCAATTTTTCAAGAACAGGAAGCCATCACTAAACTTTCTACATGTCTTTAGCTGCAAATGCTATATTCTAAGGAATCAAACTGAGCAGCATGGAAAGTTTGATGCCAAAGTAGATGAAGGTATCTTTGTTGGTTTGCAGTTGGAAAAGCATACAGAGTCTACAATATAAGAATGAACATTGTTATGGAATCTGTACATGTTGTGTTTGATGATAAGAAGATTGAAGGACTGCAAGATGAAGATTTCCATGAAAGTCTCAAATTTGACAATATTGAGATGAACTGTGATGATAGTGATGATGAAAGTGATCAAGAAATAATCTCTAAGGATAATGCAGAAAAGTCAGCAACAAATGAAGCACATAATTCAACATCCTTCAAGAGATAAGGTGCATCATCCGTTGAGAGACAAACTACATCATCCGTCGAGAGGAAAAGATCAACATCCGTTGAGCCATCAATAGGAGTTGAAAGTTAATACAGATCACACGCAAAAAGGACCCCAACTTCAAGTCAAAGATGCACAAACTCAGGGGGAGTTTCTTCTAATCAAAAATGTCACACATCAAGACAACTTTGAGGCCTCTTCATCTAGAGCTAATCTACCACAACAGAGAAAGTGGATGAGAGATCACCCATTTGAACTAATTATTGGTTATGCAACTTCAAGAGTGCAAACTACGAAAGAAACTCAAGAAGAATGTCTATACAGAAGCTTCCTGTCTCAGGAAGAGCCAAAGAAGGTAGAAGAAGCTTTGTTGGATCTTAATTGGGTTTGAGCTATGTAGGAAGAGCTATACCAATTTGAAAGGATTAAGGTATGGAAGCTGGTACCCAAACCTAAAGGCAAGAATTCTGTTGACACTAAATGGGTATTCAGAAACAAGATGGATGAAAATGGCATAGTAGTAAGGAACAAAGCTAGATTGGTTGCTAAGGGCTATTGTCAACAAGAAGGAATAGATTTTGATGAGACCTTTGCTCCTGTTGCAAGACTTGAAGCCATTAGAATCTTTCTAGCCTATGCAGCCCATGCCAATTTCAAGGTCTGTCAGATGGATGTTAAAAGTGCATTTCTGAATGGAGATTTAGAGGAGGAAGTCTATGTCAGTCAGGCTCCTGGTTTTGAAGACCCCAAATTTCCTGATTATTTCTACTATCTTTTGAAATCACTTTATAATTTGAAGCAAGCACCTAAAGCCTGGTATGTCACTTTGTCAAAGTTTCTTTTAGAAAATCACTTCCCAAGAGGTACTGTTGACAAAACTCTTTTCTTTAGAAATGTTAATGGCTCTAGTATACTTGTTCAGATTTATGTAGATGATTTTATATTTGGCTCTATAGATGAAAAACTTTGCAAAAAGTTTGCCAAACTGATGCAAAGTAAATTTGAAATGAGCATGATGGGAGAACTAACTTACTTTCTTGGTTTGCAACTTAAGCAAGTTAGTGATGGAATATTCATTAGTAAAACCAAATATATTTATGATCTTTTAAAGAAGTTTAACTTATGTAAATATGCAAAAACTCCCATGGCCACTGCAACTAAACTTGAAATTCTTGTTTACTTAAGGGACCTTATTAGAGAAGAAACAGAAGCAAAAATAGTCTTTACATAATATATAAGTTGTAATTGTATCAATTTGTATGCATTAGTCTTATTTTCCATTGTAACTTGGTGTTAGTCTTTTTAACATGCATGAATTTGTGTTAAACAATCTTCTCACAAATTGGGGGAAATTGTTGTGCAAGACATGCCTGTACAATAACAAGACTAAGTCAAATTGACAACCCTAAGTAAGTTGTATTGTAATCATAGTTTGCATTTTGTATTGTAACATTTAAAGTCTGTTAAAATGTCAAAAAGCAGACTTGAGTCTTTTTCTGTAAACAGTATCAAGCCTAAGAATTCTATTTGGAAGAAGATCAAGCCTCAGAAGAATTATGAAGAAGCTTAGATTTGAATAAATCTGTTTTGAGAAAAATGTTCTAAGTCAAGATCTTTACAAGTCACAAATTTAGTGTTATAGAGAAGTCATTCGAGAACTCCAGAATGACTTATAGAGAAGTCAGGAAAGTTGTAATATCCGGGACATAGCGTGTAATTATTTTTATCAATAAATGATTATTATTTGATTATTATATGATTTTTGGTGAATTATTTGATGATTGGTGTTGTTATGTGGATGTTTATATGTGGTAAAGTATAAGTATGTTAATTTTATTATGTCTAGAATAAAATATAGATAATTAAGGTATTTTTCTGGTAATTTTTGGACTGTTATATGATTTTATGTTGATTTATGAATTTATTAATTATTTTCTGAATAATTACAAAACTATTTTATAAAGTCGGGAATCATCCAACTTCAACCGTTTTTACGTTTTTACAACCCGAAACTCTTCCGAAAACTCCATCCTAACCTAATCTAGTAATTCCGGACATTTTCCGTGTTTTGACTTTTTCGATCCGGATTACGGTATGACCCGTGCGCGGCCTGGCGCAAGATTTTCGATACGATAATCATTTCGGTGAATCAACAAAACCCGTATTCTCAAAGTGCGGGATAATATTACGTTATTTTCGTATAAAGTATTTTATAAGAAGCCGGTTTGGATAATTATCCAATCAGATCGTTTTTGCAGTTACTTAGTGGCTAAGTAACTAATTTATTGATCTAACACGATCCAATATTCCATAAATATATATATATATATATATATATCCCTTTTATTATTTCATTTTATTCGTATAATCATAATCAATCAGTAAAATCCAGTAAAATACAGAGAAAATGTCGAATTCATGTCACATTCTTGAAAATGAAACACACGAAGGCGTTATCGAAGTCCGATTCAAGCGTGCAATATATCAAAACGAAGCTCTAAAAAATACCTTTCTTAATCAACCATCTATTTTTGTGCAGAAATCAAGGTATTTTTCTTATTGAATTGTTTTATTTCTAATTTATTAAAGATTAAATTATGAAAATTTGTTCTTGATGTTGTTGATATGATTTGAGGATTCCATCGTGTAGATAATATTTTTCTGGTCAATTTGGTATATTATATGTCAAAAATAGAGTTCAATAACATATAGAAAAGGGTGTTTGATTCTTAGAAATGAAATTAGGGTTCTTGGTATGAATATTCTTAATTGAAAATTAGGAGTTTCTTTATTAAGGGTTATTACTTGAATTTGATTGCAAAGAATTGTAGATCGTCCAAAGACGATTCTATTGATGTATTGGTAGTGAACAGACGATAGCCGGAAGGGCTTTGTCGGAAAATCTTTCAAGGCAGCGGCACGGATTTTCACAGAGGATTTCCGGCCAATTCTGTAATCTATTGATGATAAAATTCATGTACTTGCATTCCTGGAATCCATGCCTACAAATCTGCACATTTTGACGAATTTCTGAGTCGATTTCGAGTCGCCGGAAAAGCTCGGGGTCGCCGTTAATGGCGACCGGCGGCGGCGTTCGTCGAGGAAGATGACCAAATTGCAAATTGGTCCCCCTAGTTTCCAAAACTTATAGTTCTAGTACTGTTGTTTTAAAACTCTACGAATATTAGATTTATGTTTTATAAATTTACAAAAATAAGATTTCTGTTTATAATTATTTTCAGAAATTGATTTTTATTATTTTAAAATTCTAAAAATATATATTTTTAATTTTAAAAATTATTTTAAATTCGAAATTAAATCTTAATTATTTAATTAATTAATTTTAAGTGATAATTAATTATTTAATTAATCAATTAATTTAATTATTAATTGATTGATTTAGTTATTAATTAATTTTAATTGATTATTTATTTATATTTAGATATTCATTTGGATATAAAAATTCCGAAAAATAGTTTCGAGCTTTAAAATATTATTTTAAATTATTTTGAAGGATCGATGATTATTATAAAGTTATTTTAAAGTCAGATTCCGGTTTTCGAACCCTATTATTTAATTATAAATTGATTCGGAGTCCCGTTTTAATTCCGAAAAATATTCAAAAATTCGTATTAAATACCTGAAAAATCATTTTAACCCCGAATCTTCTTTGAAAAATTATTTGGATTGAATATCTTACGTGCTATATGCTATATGTGATCTGATTGCTGTATAATATGACTGTACGTGCATTGTTTGACTGTTTTTATTATAACTTTCGATCCGTAAATCGGAATTGGGTAAAATGAAGGGTAGATAAAAGCTTATGACGTCTATGTGACAATTAGAATGATATGAGATTGAGTGTTGATAGATATTTGTGATGCCTAGCAGAGTAATCGAGGCATTGAAAAGAAAACCAGTGATCAGTAAATAGAACTGAAGTGTACAAAAAGAAAGCAAGTGATCGATGAATAGAGAGAGACAAGGCATAGAAAAAGAAGGAAAGTGATGGAAAAGTAAAACTGTTAGATAGGTACAAGTAAAGTTGGAAATCATCGGTGATAAGGTAAGTCCTTTTGAACCTTTCTTCGAGATATATTGCAAATATTTCTGAACTTTCTCATAACATGTTGCTAGTATTCAAAATAAATCTTGTTTTACATTGCAAGCGCTTTAAACTATTTAACCTTGAACCCTGATTCTTATTGATCTTGAGTCATAAGCCTTATCCTTCATAAACCATTGATTGTTGAATTCCCAGATACGAGCCAGACACATACGATACTACCCCACAAATACATATCTACCACATACTGATTTCTGATATTGAATTGCTTGACATACCAACCCTTATTCCTTGTTTGACAAAAGACCAATCCTTGTAACCCTTGAACCCTTGGTCTTCTACTTTCTAGTTCATTCCTTGATTGAAAGGCAATCTTTTTGAATTCCTTGTTATACCTTCACGGTATTGTGAATCACCCTATGCTTCAAGATAAATATTGTTTATGATTCAGCTTATTGATTTACATTGGTTATTATTTTGAATTGTTTTAGAATTGGATGATTTTATAAATGTGGACCAGATTTGTGGTCGGATCAGATTCGTGGTCATAGTAGGCCAATGCGTGCCTTGGATCCAGTATATAGAGCAAAGCTGGGAGCCTTGCTCGGGGTTAGTGCGTGACTGATCAGCAGCCTAACCTTCATTTTTAAAATAAAAAGTGAATATCCAATTCTAATCATTGCTTATTCAGAAACTTGATTCTTCTGAATCATTTCAATTGGTTATTGTTTAACCTTAGTTATTGTTATTATGACTTGCTGAGCTAGTTAGCTCACTCTTGCAAACCTTTTTATGTTTTCAATAGTTGAAAAGGAAATTGTTGGTAACGAGGATTCCCAATCCAGTGTGCGAGCTAGGATTCCAGGTTAAATTGGATCGAGCTAGCAGGAGCTTTATATTGTAGATGAGTTATGCAAGATTGTAAGAACGATATCAGTATCTGTTATAAGTTGAACTAGTTGGGATTTGGTACGATGTAATAAAAGATAAGGTTGTGGCTTGTTTTCATACTTGAACCTGTTGTGATC
This sequence comes from Apium graveolens, assembly GCF_009905375.1. Lineage (NCBI taxonomy): Eukaryota > Viridiplantae > Streptophyta > Magnoliopsida > Apiales > Apiaceae > Apium > Apium graveolens. The sequence continues at coordinate 88,379,916 of NC_133653.1, read as the reverse complement.
TATGGTTGTAAAAAGAAGAATTAATGCATATAATATTTTATATATAGGTTTATATATTGTGTGTGTGTGTGTGTTGTGAGCCCCAAACTTCTGACCAATATTTGGAGGGCGTTACAGTTTGGTATCAGAGCCACAGGTTATAAGTCACTGAAATAAGCCTAGATTGTCGGGAATGGATAGAGGGTTAAGATTAGGATTAGAAAATAGAAAGATAGAATGTCGAGAGGTTGAATGCGACTGTACAATAGGTTTTGGTATGATTCGTGATGAGATTCAAGATTCTTATCTCGCGACGCGATTTTCAGATAGTTGCGATGGCAGATCCTTTTATCCCGGGATTGTCTGATCATTCAGAGCATTCAGTCGGAGGACCATCATCTGATTTACGCCCTGCTCGTCCATCGATGTTAGCCATGTCACATCCTGTTGCGGCGATTGCACCTTTTCACGTTATTATCCCATCCCCTGATGCGAGACTATCTATTCGAGAATCCCCCACATGATAATTCTGGTTCTACCGCATATTCAGCTGTAAGCGCATCTTTTCTGTCTACACTAAGCCTTGTTCTATACCATCAGCTTAAAACTCGTATTATGAAGTAACAGCACCTATGAGGATGGATTCGAGAGCTACAGCATATAGCGAGTACACGAGGTATTAAGAAATGTGAGAAGGAACCAAGAGTGAGGATACGTGTGTTTCGGAAGATAGCCGCTACCAGGTTATATGGAACTAATAGTAAGTATGCCACCCATGATTATCTTGTGGAGTGAGCTAGATGGTATTTAAAAGAGTTTGAGAAGATTGGATATCGAGATTTCTTTTAGAATTGATTATGATGTTATGATCGATCGTGATACGTATAGTAGTAATGTGATACGATATTAGTCGACCTTATTTTATAAAATGGTTTTAATGATTACTGGATAGACTTGTTATACTTAATAATCGTAAGAGATGATGATGAGAGTGTTACCGGTATAAAAGACTAGAAGTGAAGTTACGAATAAGAAAATATGCAACGGTAATTGGAATTTTTGTCGACCAATGAAAGTAAAATGGACCCAAAAAGGGGTAGAGGATATACAGAAATGAATGAGCTTTTATCTGATTGTGTTCCTAGTTTGATACTTTGTAGTGGTTGAGAAGGACGACAACCAACTCATACAGTAATGACGACCAGGTGTATGATTTTAAAAATTTTAAACCAGTTTTCAAAAGATATTTTTTCTTAGCAAAATTTTTCCAGAAAGTCCTTTAAACAAAACAAGTTTTAAGACTTGGTTGTCCAATTACTCCTTGAGTTTCTCGATTGTTTTAAGATTCAGATTATCCAGAAGAATACTGGTTCTAGAAGTTAGTAAGGTTCATTTAGAAGGCCAAGTGGATCCGCTATTACATAAAAGATTTGATTCTTCCTAGCAGAAGAATGCAAATATTGTTTGATAAGTTTAACGACAAAACCAATGTGCGGAATAACTGTTCATTCAACTTTTGAGACGATTAGAGTTCAGAGAATACGTCGATTCACAAGAAGCCGAGTATGAGCAAAGAAGAGTGAGGAAATCTCCAGACTTTTCTAAAGGAAGAATGTTATTAGCAAAGGAGGCGATATGTTGAACGATCAGCAGTATAAGCGAAATTTGAAGTTATGATTGTAAATTTCGTAAGACTGCAAATAGAGTTGAATTATAAACATGGAAGCGCGACACTAAAGATACAAGACCCAATACAGGGGAATTTATTCTAATGATCGATTAAGAAGGCATGTTAGATAACTTTCTAACGTTAATATATGACTCAGATTGGAATATATTGATCGAATCAGCATTGAAGCTGTAAATAGATGAAATATGGATGACAACCAATGTTATCATCCTTTTCTATAATATCATTCGTTCTTATGAATCTTGAATAAAGTATGAACCTCGTTCAAAATCAGCTCTATGAGTTGATAAGAAAATTGTTGTATTCCTTTCAAAATCATTTTTCCTCAAGTCTTATCTTCTGATTGAGACAAACAGTGTTATGGTGTGACGCTTTGTCGAAATGACAAAGAGTCTGGTGGGACGCTACCTAATCATGTGCTATATGCCATATAGTATGAAAGACTGGCCATCTTGAGTACAAATATGGTTGTCTCACTCATATCCAATTCATCATTCATTCTTTCCTCTTCAATTATGATTTCTTGATTCATGGATCTTTCCGATTGTTTCCTTGTACTCTTATTCCTTACAAAAGGTTTCCAATTAGAATCATATACACAAATTCCTTCTTGTGTAAGATCTATTCTTTGAATATTTTAAAAAGGACGTGAAATGAACCCATGTAGAAGATGGAGTTACATGATAAGTATGGATAATTGCAAGCCAATAAATGGTGGACATATACGTGCAAAGAAAAATCATTACGCCAATAACGTGGTTATCGCGACGACATCAAATCGGAAGCGAAAATCTGTATACATGATACGTTGCAAGTATGAGATTTTGGCGTGAATTGGAGTAGTTAGCGAACCGTATGAAGTAAATTAACTAGAGGAATTATAAAGTAAAGCTGCGTATACCGGATAAGGTAAATGATTGATTGGACAGCGGAAGCGAATGAAGAAATTCTTAATAATAACCAGATACTCGATTAATACGTTGTGAAGATGAAGCATACCTCAATCATATGGGAGATATTTGTCATGAAGATTCAAGATCGAAGAAATGCTAGTTATGAATAAACTTTGAGTGTGTTCATCAAGAGATGGTTGGGCTTTCCCACTCAAGTGAGTTAGGGTAAAATTGATGCTTATAACTGGGTCAGCAAAGAAGGTTCAGTAAGGAAAGACATAAGGGGAGATGAAGGTATGGTGGTTTGACTGCTACAATTTTTAAGATGTGATGTTTTAAAACCAAATGAATTCTTTCACAAGATTATAATAGTATTGGTTGAGACCACGTGATGGTTATTAGAAGTTGAACAAGTTGACTAATAAGAATAAGTGTATATTTTCAAGGATGGATAAATTGTTAATGAGAGAGCTTGAATTGAAACATAAAAAAGAAGAATTATAGAATAATTTATAATTGTACTCAGTAGTGATATTCTGTTATAATCATAAGATATGAGAAAGGACATGGTATAATCAGAAATATCCGCTATAATCTTAAGTTGAACTAAAGATATGAGTTATACTGATTAGTATTATGTATGGTGGTGAAATGGTGAGTTTAGAAGGCGGAAGTTGATTGGTCTACTTCTGGGTTAATTGTTGGTTGTGTGATTGATTGTTGGTGTCGGCTTGAGTCCGACTAGTAGTCAATAATATAAAGGAGACGCTGCACAAAATTTTTGGAGAATAACCTACTATTGAAGATAGGAAGTATACTTCCGTGTGTTATTTATATTCTTGTTGATACTCCAAATAATTGTGATCTCAGTTCTTGAAAGAGGTTATTACATCCAATCCGACTATATATTATTGGTCTTTTATTTCATTTAGCTAGTCATCATTTGGTGCAATTGATCAATTAAGTGAGTTAATTGTGTAATTTTACCAATTAATGGTCAGTTAAATGGAAATCGATTTCAATTAGATAAAGTCAAATTTTGATGTGACTTTCAAATCCGAAATCAAAGTAATGAGAAATTGGGAAAAAGTAAGGACGCCAGTAAAATTCAGAAATTACTGGAAATGTGTGAGTTTTTACTTGGATGAATATGCCCTTCATAATGGACAAAAGAAATAAAAAGTTATTTGTATGGATGAGCGAGAAGAATGTTCTCAAGAACTAAAGATTTAAGATAGAGCAAAGAGAATGAAAGAAGGAAAGGAAGAAGGGAGGTGGAATAAAGAAGAGATTAATAACTCCACCAATACGGATTTTATTAGACAATCAAAAAGATTTTATCATCTGCATAAAGTTTATTAAAGGACGTCGTGTTTCTAAATTGTTTTGATAATCATACCCTAAATGATTTACCAAGTATTTCTGTTTTGAATAAAATGTGAGATACAGTTTTAATTCAGTTTCTGATTAATGTTGATACTTAGGTTGTTGTTAAATATCGAAAGTGGTATTAATATAGATGATTGATATTTACTTCAAAATGGGATGTTGTGAGCATCAAAGTTCATATTGATATCTAATTTGATATGACACCAAAATGAGTATTAATGTCAAGAGTTCGGTTTTAAATGAGTTAGGAGAATGAAGAATGGAAATAGAAAAGGAAGTGGGATCAAAAGGGTGATAAAGAAACTTTGTAAGATGCCAGGATATAGGTAAGATATGGGTAATATGAAGACAGAAGTAGGGTGAAAAATTTAGGAAACAATTGTAAATTGAGATAGGGAATGCACCCAAGGAGTACGATCAAGTACCGAGGGCTAAAAGAAAAAATCTAGTGACCAGACGTGAAGAGAAAATGGGGGAAACATGTAAATAAATGTTATACCTACCTAAGAATTAAGGCGAGACATCAAAGGCTAGATGGATACATTTCGCCAGGAGATGTCGTAGTTAAATAACCTGAGAACTAAAGGTGAGGAAGGCGTTAATTGCATCATTATCTATAGGTTATCCAAACCTAATTATTCTCTTATATTAATAGACGGTTTGTCCAATAAGTGGGTTAGTTCCTGCTTGAAGAAATGGTGGTATGTCATCAGATCCCAAAATTAATTGTAAATGATCAATATTGTTTGATTTGGGATTTGACATGAGTATTCAGAATACGATGAATTATGTCGAACCAGAATAATATATACCACTCCTAGAGGAACGGGCATTAAGTAAGGTGGAACTAAAAGATAGAAATTTGGCTACGATAATTCAAGGGATTCAAGCTACTCCGAGGATATGATACGAGATGTCAAAGAACACTTTCAGATAGTATAGCACAAAGAAAGAGTAAATGTTATATGTGATTAGACGTCAAGGAAAGCATTGCAGTCAGTTTCATATGAGAACTTCTTAAAACCAAAATAAATGATAATATGGGTTAGAATATGCTGGTAATGCCTCCAGGTTAGTGTATTTTCTTCTAAATCTTAGGAGATTTTCGCTCAGCAGATATACTCGATTGTGATTCAAAGAACATAAGATATGGTGATAAGTTTGTGCGTCAATCATATCCAGTCAAGATTTCCTCGTTGGTTCTTAATTTTAAAGTAATTTTGAGAACGTCATGATCTCAGTATATCATTCGCAGATGGACAAGAAAATTTAAGGAAATAATTAAAGAGCCTCGAATGCGGTTGGGGGCAATTACAAACCAGGTTAATTGAACAGAGAAACATGTGTGAATGAGGTTCAATAACTAGTAACTTTTAGAAACGTTCATGAGCACGAATTACTAGAAGTAGAAAGAAAAGAGAATTAATATGCGTTATGCTAGTTCTTTTGAGACAGTACAAGAGGCAGGATAAGTGCAAGTTAGTTGGTTTCACCGCCACACGTATAACAGGTTCATTGGGTGTTTATAAGGGTATACTCAGGAAGAATAATTGAGCTTCGTTATATATAAAATGGAGACTTGAGTTGAGTTATATAAGCAACTAATAGAATATGATATCAGCAAAAAGCTGTTAAGTAATAAGTGATGCTGCGAGTAAAAGTTTATGAAAAGTTGTAAGGTTGAGAGATCAACCTGAAGAAATGAAAGTGAGATACTTGAATGTATCATTATCTGATCCATACTGTGATTCTGAAGACAGAATCCTTTTATAGGGGGGAAGGATGTAATATCCGGGACATAGCGTGTAATTATTTTTATCAATAAATGATTATTATTTGATTATTATGTGGTTTTTGGTGAATTATTTGATGATTGGTGTAATAACCCCCAAAATTTTGAACTTTTTGTAACCCTTGTGAATAGTGTTTTAGCTGAATGAGAAAACTTTTCATGCCACACTATGTAGGGGTTCTGTTATGGATATTCTGAGATTTTATTAGTACTCTACATGGTATATAAGTGTATGAAAAGATCATCAGAATCCAATTCCGAACACTTTGATTTTTCCCGGAAATCCATTAGATACGGAAAGAATTGAGTATAAGGTAACAGGATAAAAAGGATTTAAATTAAAGGATTATAAGAGAGGATCATAAAAGGAATATAATATATTGAGAAAGGTTAAGGGAACCTAAGTAATAAGATCCCGGGTATGATCCCTCAAACGATAAACGAAAACGAAAGTTAAGCGAACCGTATAACAAATCAGCGGTCATTAGGCAAACAATTAGGAAGTTAATCAAAGGGATTAGAGAGGATGATGTCATCCAACCAATGAGAAGAGGACAAGGAGGGAAAGATGACATCATAGCATGACATAAGCATGACATGGGAAGGAAGGAAATGTGGTGGAATATTAACCACACAAAGTCCAAGGTTAAATAGGTAATTAACTAAAACAAAAACAAAACAAAATCAACCAAGCCAAAATAAATCATTTTTCACCAAAACTAAAATCTATTTCTCTTCACCAAGAACTTGCTCTCGGCTTTTTGGCATTTCAAAGGAAAAAAAATTTCAAAATCCAAGATCAAGGCTTCCTAAATTGGTAAGATAATTCCCTAATCATCCTTATGCATAGTTATGGCTATATCATGAGTTTAAGCACCCCATTCATTCTCAATCTTCTTCAATAAATCAATGAAGAAGACAATGAATACTGATTTCAAAGTTTTTAACTTGAATTTTTCTTGTTTTCCTTTAAGATCCAAGCATCCCTAAGACTTCTCAAGGCTTCTTAAGGCTTCCTAGCTACTCCCACCACTTCAAGGAAGGTATATTATCTCCAAACCCTAGCTTTACTTTGTTAATTAGGATGATTCTAGTTGTTATGGTGATATAGTAGCTTAATGCTTGTTGGTTTAGAATTTGGGTTGAAGTGGTAGTGAAATGGATGGTGAATCTTGTTGTTTTGGTTAAAAGAACTTAAGTATAGTTAAATTCAAGCTTAAGCATAAGTATAAATGTTAATATTGAATTGATTGGGGCTGTTAGGATGTGGTATGGATGGAGTTTTGATTGGGTTGTGGATTGAGGTTGAATTGTGATGGTTTTGGAATGGTTTAAATTTGGGAAATCGCGTAAACATAGCCGTCGTAATGTCCGATTTACTTTAGACTGCTTTTGTTCATAACATTAGGACCCGAGAACCCCCTGCTAGATGTTGACCATTGCCATGTTTAGATAGCTCATGTTACGAGCTTCGTTTTGATATGTAGTTCGTTTGATTCCGATGTACGGTTTAGGAGAAACGACCGTTTCAAGTAACGGCATTTTGCGAACGAAACTTTTCCCCTCGCCTTACTTTGAAACATAGGTTAAAGACCAAAAAGGGTTAATTAGTGTATGAAACAATTATGGTAAGAGTGTTAGGCAGTTGGTAAGACACTCGCGAAGGAATCGCCTTAAAACTCGTAATGGTTAAATTATTAAAAAATGGTGGAGCCGAGGGTACTCGAGTAACTTAAGAGAATCAGTAAGCGCAAAACAAGCGTTAGAGTCTAAGTTAGTTAAAGTATAGATTTACAAGTGACTTTGGTTTAATTCCAACTTACTTGTTGTTTATAGGTTACCAGACTCGTCCCGAGCCTTTTTCCACCCCCAGTCGCTCAGGCAAGTTTTCTATCCGTTATACTGTTGTTGTGATGTATACGCTTGTATATGCATTATCTTGTAGTAGATGCATGATGGTTATATTAGCAAATTCTTGCGATATATTGTAGCATGTGATATGGTACATATGCATGCCTGTTTCGTATTCTTGCTATATATATCTGTTGATTCAGTTGATAATACCTATGCTAGAGAATAGCGGTAATTTGAATATACCCTTAGTATAGGGACCCAAAGGTGAAAACATTTTCTAAAACCGGGAGTCGAGGATCCCGAGTAGATTTTATATATATATATTTATATATATATATATGGTTATAGTTTTCAAAACTATTAATCGAATAAGGTTATTCGATAACTTTATTTTATTAATGAATATTATCTTGAATATTCATTCGAGGACTTATGACTCCTTTATATTATTTATTGAATATTACTTGAATATTCATTTGAGGATGTATGACTCCGTTATTTTATTTAATGAATATTATTTATAATATTCATTCGAGGTATTATGACTCCGCTTATTATTTAAATAATCGAAAATAAGTTTGATTATCGAAACATTATTCTTCAACGGATTATTTGTATAAGTATATCCTTGATTATTTAATTTTCATTCAAGTAAGAGTTTTAAAACTTCTACTTCAATTATTTTTATAAAGATTATTCTTTATGGAAATATTATTTAAATAATAATATCCAGACATTTCTTTTTATTGAGACTGATTTACTTTATTAAATCAGCATTATTCCAAACACTCTTTAAAGTGTTTTCGAGTCTTTAAAATGATTTTTAAAAGTTAGAGCGGATCCCAAAACTCATTTTTATATTTAAGATCCTCCTTTCAAAGGGGATTTAAATACTCGCTCAAAACCTGAGGGATCCGGCTCTGTGGTGTATTTTATATTCGCAATAAGGTTGTTGTCTTGATAAAAGAGTTTTGATTACTTACCCAATACTCGGGAAGTAAAATTCATGGAACAAGTTAATCCATTAACAGGCATCGCCTGGGAAATATTGGTGAGTTTTCCTTTCCAACTAGATACGACTTCTTGGTGGAGCCGTATCAACAAGTTTCTACTTGGGGAAAGTGGGGACGAGCTTTACGTTTCAGAGTCATGGATTTCATCTAAACTAGGAGTGGCGTAAGTGGCCGAGTAGCGCCGGCCCAGCCGTATTATTATATTGGCCCAAATGGCCTGGAAGTTCCGCTAAGGCGGTCCATTCCTTAGGAGTTCAGTGTTCGGTTGACAAGTAAATCCGACAGGTTCTCCTCTACATGTAGAAAATGGTGGGGTTGTACTACTACGACTGATCATCGTAAGTGGTCTTCCTGGCGCGACAAACTCCCGTAATGAGTTCATCATCCATTTGGATAATTCTGCAACACTACCCGTAGCATTTCGATTGAAAGGCTACTAATGGGTGGTTGCCGAAGCATTGACAGGGTCAAACAGTTTTATTGGTGTATCCAATGAATGAAGTATCTCGTAATTTCATTTCTTTTCAAAATATTTCAAAGATCAAATATTTTCAAGTTTTATTTGTGGTCTCATCTATGGGATGACCTCGTGAATCTTATTATACTTTGAACAGTAGTAGTTCAAGTAGATTTCTAAAAATGGTATAAGTATAGTGAAGTAATTGGTAACTTCATCTTCTTTTAAAACTTATATCCAGTAAGTAATTACCTTACACATGATAAAGAATTCTAGTAAGTATCCATTTAGATACTTGTATTATTGTTATCACTATATATTATCTTGCGAGCTGTAAGGCTCACTCTTGCTTTATTTCTTCATCACACAACAACAGTTAGGAAAGATGGCCAGACTCCAGCAGACCCAGCGCAAGCGCGTGGGAAGCGTCCCGCGTCTTCCCGTTTATGTATAATTATAACTTGTGGCAGATAATGGCAATTAACTGTAAATTTATCAAGTAATCATTTTGGGTTGTAATAACTTTTAATTGTGGATTCAAGGACTTGTACTTATTTAAATTTCATCTCTGAGACTATAACGGGTTGTGGTGTGTGTTAGTGTGGGGTCACAGCATAAGGTTATTTATTAATAATTAAGTGAAGTGATATTGTGGAAAGAAAGACCGTGACGACCCGGATCCCTGACCCCGGATCTGGGGGTGTTACAATTGGTGTTGTTATGTGGATGTTTATATGTGGTAAAGTATAAGTATGTTAATTTTATTATATCCAGAATAAAATATAGATAATTAAGGTATTTTTCTGGTAATTTTTGTACTGTTATATGATTTTACATTATTATTCCCAGTGGACTAACAATGAGATTTAGAGAAGGGGGGTTGAATATAAATCTCAAAACTTTTTCAAGTTTTGAGCAGTTTCTAAGGCTAAGTGTTTGAGTGATCAAATGTGTGTGAATTGCTTGAAGCTGATGCAGACAGATATATATTCAAACACAAATGTAATGAACACAAAGAACTTAAAAACTTTTCTGGTAGATTTATTGTTCCACCAGAGATGTGTTATTTCAGAAAATCTATGATTCAAAGAATTAAATCACAGCTGCTTCCTAGTACAAACTAGATGATTTTCTCTTTTGATATTTCTAAACAGCTCAGGAAAATTCATATCTAATTACTAGCTGCTACTTGGTTTATATATCACCAAGTTTACAAGTGAAGACAAACTGTAAAATACAATTGAAAAGATTCTTCACATGTTTCTTCTTCATTTCTCTATCCAATGCAATCTAGGATAATCTGTAAATCTTTGAATACTTCCTTGTTTGCATCAGAATGGAAATGCTGCATTTTCTTGATTCCTCCTAGAGGCTTCCACATTCCAGTAAGTCTCTGTCAACCCATATGCCTCTGTCAGCTTGTGAATTATCACTATCAACTGCTAATGAACTAAGCATTCGTTGAAGCTTTCATCCGTTGATGCCTTATCCGTTGAGGCTTTATCCGTTGAAGCTTTATCCGTTGATGCATTATCAGTTGAAGTCTTTATCCGTGGAAGCACTTATCCGTTGATGGATATTATCCGTTGAAGCATTAGAGACATCCGTTGAAGCTTTGTTTCTTATCCGTTGAAGGTCTTCAATATCTGTTGACACTTCTTCACTTATACAAAATTACAAGGCATGAAATATTTACAATTAGCCCTCCTATTTGTACATCCATTAGTAGTCAACATGACTGATTATTTCCTAACAACATCCAAGAATTACAGCTTGAAACCAGAGAGTGAAATGTGCTACAATACTAAACTTATTGCTAAGTAAAGCTACTCCTTCAACGGATAGCCAAGATGGTCTTATCCGTTGAGGCTACAAACACTAGATTTCTACTTAAGTGTTTTGCTTAACTTATCATCAAACTAATACACATATTCCTAACAATCTCCCCCTATTTATGTCTACTAGAACTGTAGGCATAAATTTGGGTTCAGCTTAATGATAACAAAACACTTAACAAATATATAAACTGTAACAAAGCAGAAATTCAAAAGTGCTACAAAAATGTATATGCTGAGATGGAATTGAAGAATTACATTGTTTCCAAGGGTGCTCCTTTAGCCTGAGCAAATTACTTTCTTTTCCTTTGATCCCTGGTTTTCTTTCCTAGCCTCCTGTCATTCTCCTCTATTTGAAGTTGAAGTTGTCTGTAGAATTCAGCTTCATCTTCTTCATTGATATCTAACTTAGATTGCATATCCTTGAGAGTTTCATTACTGGCAATCTTTAGCTGATCTTCAATTCTGAAAAATCTCCTGACTCCTTTGTTGTCTCTGAACTCCATCAACCAATGAGGTGATTTGTGAATTGTAATTCCTCTTTCTTGAATGAGTAAAGTTCTAGGCAAAGCATTGGGCTCCCTCCAAGTTTTCCTTATGTTGGCAATCTTGTTGAGAATCTCAGTCTTGGCAGTCCTGGTAAAGCCAGAATCCTTTTGTATGGCTGAGTAGACTCTAATCAAGGTAGAGTAGCCTTCATTCAGAATTCTGTGAAGAGGCCATGTTCTTTCCCCAGCTCATTTGTATTTGAACACTAGTCTTTCTGGTAGCTGTCTGTAGGCAGCTATTCCCCTTACTTCCTCCAGCTCATCCAGATAGAGTTCAATGTCTGAAAATTCTTTTATGTCACATATGTGAATATAATCATCTTTAGAGGTTTGAGATTTAGGCTTAGGCTTCTGTGTTAATTTGATTGAGGCTTTAGAGGGTGTTGATTTGATTCTTCTTTTCTGCTTCTTTGATGGTGGAGAAGAGGTTAGGAAGGTGGGCAATTTGATGGTGTCCCAATCAATTGGTTCCTCCTTGGGAATGATTGTTTCACCATGAATGTTCATGAAGGGGTCAGGTACAATTGGTTCAGGAATAGAGGGTAGTGGTTTGAATATTGATTGGGTTTCTTCAGTCTTATCTACCTTCTTTCTCTTTGCATTGACCTTCTTTCTTTTCCCTTTCTGCCATTCTTCCTTACTTCTTTCCTCCATCTCAGTACCAACCATGTCCCCCATAGCTTCATCTTCACCTTTGTCTTCAATTTCTTTCTGTTCTTCAGCCTGACTTGACTTTAGCTATTTTTTAAGCTTTGCTTGTGCTCTTTTGTCAGCCTTTAGCTGTTTGGCTTCTTCCTTCAACCTTTTGGTTTCTTCCCTCTTGGCTATTGAGAATTTGGGATGTCCTTGCATCACACATATGCTTTTTCCCTCTCTGAAGATAATAGCCATGTTTCTCCTTACAGCCTCATCCATGGTCTCTTTGAGATATGCAATACTTCTACCTAAAAGCTTGTCCTCATCAGCTTTTGGAAGAGGAAAATCCACCTCTTTTAGAGGATTTTTTGTAGAGTCCTTATTGGATCTGTTGTTGGGCTTGAGAACCATAGGTTGCAGATCTTTGGAAGAAGTTTCTCCATCCTTATGCCTCCCTACTGGCTTGAGTTCCATAATAATTGATTCCACTTTTGTGCTATGCTTCACAGATTGTGATTGAGAAGTTGTAGAACCAAATATTAGTTGCATCTTTTCATCAATCTTCTTCCTTTGCTCTTTGACTTGCAATTCAGCTGCTGCTATCTGGATTAGATCAATTCCATCTAGCTTTCCTTTGACTTGAATAGTTGGAGAAGTTGTGATGACAGGAACTAGCACTTGAGAAATCTGAACTGTTGTAGATGGCTCTCCTTCCCCTTCCCTTTTATTCTCCCCCTTTTTGTTATCATCAAGGGTAGGGGTCAAGCCTTGTTCTTGTGCCAGCTGCATGAGTAGATTTGTTTGAGTTTGTTGATTCTGAAAAATGGTGACCATAGAGTCTTCAATGATTTGAACCCTATCTTCCAATCTGGCCAGCCTCTTGTCAGCATCAGATGCTTCCCTCAGTCTCCCCAACAAATCTTGCATAGTACCATAGGGTATAAATGAATCCAATTTCTCAGCATTATAGGATTTCAGATCAGCAATGTCCAGCTTGAGCTCATCCACACTTAGATTTTGCTGGTAATGCTGCAACTGCAAGAGATGCAGAGATTCCAGATGAGCTTGAAGAATTGCCTTGGTACCAGCATCCTGAGTCTCCTGAAGGGCCTGCTGAATTGTCATGACTTGTCTGACCAAAGTGACACCAAACTCTCCTGGTGTTGATGGTTTTGCCCATGCACATGCAGGAAGATCAGGAACAGAACTTGGGCCTGCTACTCCCCCTAAGTTCATGCTCTCATTCAAAGAATTAGAGTCATCATCATTAGAATTTACTCCAAATTCTTCAGATGGCTCACCAGCTTGAGAAGGCAGCCTGTTGACCGCAGCTTTGTCTCTGAGAAGAGATTCTGAAGTGTGTACAATATGTAGTGTCTGTTCTGCCTCCACATTGCCCTGTGCAGCCAATAATTGATAGGCTGAAACAGGGTGAGTAAAAATGTCAGCATCCAAGGAAATGTTATCAATGACAGCTTTGTAATGTTGCTGAAATTGTCTTTCCTTATCTGCATCATCCACTTTTATTAACTCACTAGCAATGGCTGGATCCACCCTTATAGCTTCTGTACCTGCCTTTCTCTCAATTTCTCTCTGTTCTTGCATCAGGGGCTCCCCCTGGCTCACACACACCCTCACCTTCACCTTCTAAGGTGGCACTCCTCTCACTCACTTTTGCCATGCTGGAAGAAATAGCATGCATTTGGTGACTCTCAACCTCTCCTTTTGCCTGGGAGTAACCCAGCCTCTCACTCAAAAGATCACTCCCTTCGCTCAAACCTAAAAGTGATTGTACAGTTTCCATGTCCTCTACAGTTGGAATTGTTTCTGTTAAATGTGTAGAGACCATCAACGGATATGGAGTATCCGTTGATATCCGTTGAGGTAGAAACTGATGGTATCAACGGATAACTGCTGTTAAGCTTATCCGTTGAAGAACAACCACTTGTCAACGGATGAGAGATATCCGTTGAAGAAGGAAAAGATGTAGATATAGAAAGTGACATAATTGTTGAATCTGTGTGGATTGATTTTAAGTGAGGTAAAACAGATTCTTCAATGACATCTGAAAGAATTGGCTGATGATCCAACAAATCATCTAAAAGATGATGATCATCAGGTTTTGAGTGGGGCTCCTCCCTGAGTTTTAATGAGGGAGAATCAGGAATTGATGTGAATATCATATCCACATCCAGAGAGGGTGTTGGAGAGTTTGATGAATGGTGTGTTTCTATATTGAGAGAATGGGGCTGTGATTCCACATTTGCTGGAATCACATCAAGCTGAATTTGAGAAGGCACAGATACTGGTGGATGTATCTGTGCTGTGTGTGTCCCTTGTGTGGAAACTAGGGTTTTGGCCTTCTTCTTCCTTGAAAAGGCTTTAAATGGTGAATGTGTGGCTTCAGTGTCCCTCCCTCTTTTGTTCTGTGTCCCTGGTTGGGGACTATTTTCAATAGTTACAACCTTTTGGGAGGATGCAACTAGGGATGTGTTGGACTCCTTTTGAACCACCACAGTCTTTTGAGAGACTGTGGCTTGGCTGGTTTGGGTACCACTCACCTCTCCCACCTTATTCTGGGGGGCTTTTTGATGTTCACCCCTCCCCTCACCACTCACACCCTGTTCACTCCCTTCAGGTTTTATGGTAGTTGTTACAACTGTTGTCTTTTGAGAAACAACAGAGGTAGGTTTCTTTGACTTGACTTTGGAAACTTTAGATTTGGTGGCTTTGGTAGGAGCCTGTTTGGACAAAGACACAGGTTCCATAGCCACACTAGAAGGCAAAGAAACATTGGGGTTGGAAATAGTAGGAGTTATAGAAGTATTTACCTCACTTACCTATGGTGCATTCATGATTGGCAAGTATACCAATGGCACCTGGCTGTTGAGGTTCATTCTCAAAAGGTCTGCAAGGACCCTTTTCTCTTGTGCCCAGCATTTGAGTTTATTATTCTCATTGGATATAACCAAACCTTCAGCAACATGGTTAGCCAATAACATAAAGAATCTAGCATAGTAGATGTTATGTGGTCTATTAGCTTTGTTACCTAATCTAGAACCTAATTCTAGCATAACACAGTTGCTAAAATTAACGTACCTATCAGAAACTAGCATATAGAGCATATTAACAAGAGATGAAGTGATAGCATCAAAATTGCTAATCTTCCCAGAGAAAACCTTAATAATGGCATCTCCAAGAAAACTCCATTCTTTCCTAAGGCCTTTCCTTCTAATACTACCTAAACTAGCAGAATCAAAAGCATAGCCTATGGAATCTAGCATAGCAGAGACATCTTTATCAGTGTGTGGTGTCATGGCATTATTCTCAGGCAACTTAAAGCAAGATTGTATATCATCACAATTAATGCAATAGTCCTTACCTTTGAGAGAGAAGGCAATAGTCATATCTGTGGAGTTGAACTCTGCAGTTGTCCAAATCTCCTCAATCACCTCACAGTAGATGGTTGGGGCTTCCAGCATTGCATAGCTTAGTTTGCAGTTTTTGATGAAGTCCATCATCTTGTGATAATCAGAATGGGCTTCATTCTTTTCAACCAAGGCTATGAAATTATTCTTTTCATAAACAAATCCTGTTTGAGACATAATTTTGACTACTGGTGCCATTGTTGTCAGTAGAGGTTGCAGAGAAAAACTTGAGAATTTAGAGAGAAAGGGAATAAGAATTGCAAGAAAGCGTAAAGTGAGAATAAGAGTTCAATTGGGCTTTTATACTTTCTTGAATTAAAACATAAATAAAATGATTGAATGATAATTTTCAAGTAAGTTACAGCCGTTCAAGAATAAATAAAACTGTAGAAATTCTGAAAACTACCTTAAATAACAATTACATACAACACTGTATATCTGTATCAACGGTTGAGTAAAAGAATCAACGGCTGAGACTCACTTATAGTAACTGACGTGACACTTCAACGGATAAGGGAAATAGTTATCCGTTGATGAACAACATCATTTTATCCGTTGAAGGATAAAATTACCAGAAATGTATTTGTCTTTCAACGGATAATGAACATCCGTTGATAGAACAATTTTGGCTTTCAACGGATAGAGAATATACGTTGATAGGATAAGTCATAATTAAAGCCAACTGGCTTCAAGACAGATTATATAGATGACATAGATTATGAATAATTAAGCATACCTAACTCACTTACTAATCTTGTGAATGTTGATTCATCAAGTGGCTTGGTAAATATGTCTGCAATCTGCTTTTCACTTGGAACAAAATGAAGTTCCACTGTACCTTTCATCACATGTTCCCTAATGAAGTGGTACTTGATATCAATGTGCTTGGTTCTTGAGTGCTGCACTGGATTTTCAGTAATGGCAATGGCACTTGTGTTGTCACAGAATATTGGAATTTTGTCAACAGTCAGACCATAGTCAAATAGTTGATTCCTCATCCATAGTATCTGTGCACAGCAACTACCAACAGCAATGTACTCAGCTTCAGCTGTTGATGTGGAAACAGAATTCTGCTTCTTGCTGAACCATGATACAAGCTTGTTCTCTAGAAATTGATAGGTGCCTGTTGTGCTTTTCCTGTCTATTTTGCAACCTGCATAATCTGCATCTGAGTAGCCAATTAGATCAAAACCAGACTCTCTAGGGTACCAAATTCCTAGATTTGGAGTCCCCTTGAGATATCTGAAAATTCTTTTAATAGCCACTAAGTGAGATTCTTTAGGGTCAGCTTGAAATCTAGCACAGAGACATGTAGAAAACATTATATCAGGTCTACTAGTAGTTAAATATAAAAGTGAGCCAACCATGCCTCTATAACTTGTAATATCCAGCTTTGTTTAATTCAAGCTTAGTGGCAGTGGCCATGGGAGTTTTTGCAGGTGAACAATCCATTAAGTCAAACTTCTTTAAAAGATCATAAATATATTTAGTTTGACTAATGAAAATTCCACCACTAATTTGTTTAACTTGTAAACCAAGAAAGTAAGTTAGCTCTCCCATCATGCTCATTTCATATTTACTTTGCATTAATTTAGCAAACTTTTTACAAAGCTTATCATCTGTAGATCCAAATATAATATCATCTACATAAATTTGTACAAGTATCTTAGAGCCATTAACATTTCTAAAGAAGAGAGTTTTGTCAACAGTACCTCTTGTGAAGTGATTATCTAGAAGGAACTTTGATAAAGTCTCATACCAGGCTCTAGGTGCTTGCTTTAGTCCATAGAGTGCTTTCAACAGATAATACACATGGTCTGGAAAATTTGGATCTTCAAAACCTGGAGGTTGGCTTACATAAACTTCTTCCTCCAATTCCCCATTTAGAAATGCACTCTTGACATCCATCTGATAGACTTTGAAATTGGCATTAGCTGCATAGGCTAGAAAGATTCTGATGGCTTCAAGTCTGGCAACTGGAGCAAATGTTTCATCAAAATCTATTCCCTCTTGTTGAGAATAGCCTTTAGCAACCAATCTGGCTTTATTCCTTATGACAATGCCATTTTCATCCATCTTGTTTCTGAATACCCATTTTGTGTCAATAGAACTCTTGTTCTTTGGCTTGGGTACCAGCTTCCATACTTTGTTCCTCTCAAATTGGTTTAGCTCCTCTTGCATTGCTAAAATCCAATCTGGATCCAATAGAGCTTCTTCCACTCGCTTAGGTTCCTCCTGTGATAGAAAGCTACTATACAGACATGCATCTTGAGTAGCCCTTCTAGTTTGTACTTTTGATATAGCATCACCAATGATCAGTTCAAAAGGGTGATTCTTGGTCCATTTCCTTTGAGGTGGTAGATTAGCCCTAGATGAGGTTGCCTCAGTATTGTCATGATGTGAGATAGAATATTGATTTATTGAAACTCCCCCTGAGTTGTTGATCCTTTGAAAGGAATTGGGAGCTCTATCAACTGATGAAGTGAATTGATTATCCGTTGACAGACTGTGATCAACGGATGCTTCATTATGAACTTCAACGGATGATGCACTTTGTCTTTCAACGGATGCTGCATTGCTTCTTTCAACGGAAGCTGAATTATGACTTTCAACGGATGCAGCATTCTGTGCATTATCCAAAGGCAGATTCTGAATTCTTCTTGAGATGCCTTCTTTATCATTCTCATCTTCACTATCATCATAGTATATCTCAATGTTGTCAAATTTGAGTCCTTCATGATGTCCCTCATCTGTTAGTCCATCAATCTTTTTATCATCAAACACAACATGTACAGATTCTATGACAATGTTGGTTCTTAGATTGTAGACCCTATATGATTTTCCAGCAGAATAACCAACAAATATTCCTTCATCAGCCTTTGCATCAAACTTCCCTTTGTGATCAGATTGATTCCTTAAGATGTAGCATTTATAACCAAAGACATGTAGAAAGTTTAAAGTTGGTTTTCTTCTCTTGAATAATTGATAGGGAGTCATGCATTTTGCCTGATTGATTAGAGAAATATTCTGAGTGTAACATGCACAGTTAACAGCCTCAGCCCAAAAATAAGTTGGGAGTTTTGACTCTTCAAGCATTGTCCTTGCAGCTTCAATTAGTGATCTGTTCTTCCTTTCCACCACACCATTTTGTTGTGGAGTTCTTGGAGCTGAGAACTCATGCATGATCCCACTTTCTTCACAGAACAACTTCATGGTTGAATTCTTGAACTCAGTTCCATTGTCACTCCTAATATTCCTTACTTTGAAATCAGGATGATTGTTGACTTGCTTGATATGATTGATGATGATTTCACTAGCTTCATCCTTTGATCTAAGAAAATAAACCCATGAAAACTTTGAGAAATCATCTACAATCACTAGGCAGTATCTTTTCCTTGAAATTGACAATACATTGACTGGTCCAAAAAGATCTATGTGTAGAAGTTGTAGTGGTTCATCAATTGCAGATTCAAGCTTCTTACTGAATGATACTTTCTTTTGCTTTCCTTTCTGACAAGCATCACACAGTCCATCCCTTGTGAATTCCACTAGAGGCATTCCTCTAACTAAGTCCTTTTTGACTAGATCATTCATTGTCTTGAAATTCAAATGGGACAGGTTCTTGTGCCATAGCCAACTTTCAACTGTACTTGTTTTGCTGAGAAGATAAGTAATGGATTCTGCATCTGTAACGTTGAAATCAGCTAAGTACACATTCCCTTTTCTAACTCCAGTTAGAACCACTTTATTGTCCTTTTTACTTGTGACAATACAGGCTTCAGAATTGAAGGAAACAGTATTCCCTCTGTCACATAGTTGACTGATGCTCAATAAATTGTGTTTGAGACCATCAACCAATGCAACTTCATCAATGATGACATTTTCTTTTGAAATCAAGCCATATCCCATAGTGAATCCTTTGTTGTCATCTCCAAAGGTTATACTAGGGCCAGCTCTCTCCTTAAACTCTGTGAGCAGGGTGAAATCTCATGTCATGTGTCTTGAACAACCACTGTCCAAGTACCATAGATTCCTTCTTTGTCCCTGCACACAACAAAATCAATCAAGTTGATTTTGGTACCCAAGTTTCCTTGGGTCCAGCCTTGTTAGTCTTTTTCCTAGACTTCATTCCTCCTGCATCTTTTGACTTAGGTAACTTTGGGTCAACCTTGGTCTCAGATGTGGTTGGTTGAAGTGTAGGGTTAGTCACAGAATCATTTAACACATTTGTTTGAATTTGATAAGGCATAGGTTGTGCAAACATGTTATTCCACATAGGCATATTGTACGACATTTGAGGCATACTAAATGCAGTAAAATAAGGATTGTTAATATATGGCATGTTTGCAAAATGTGCATGGGGATTTTGGTGAGACATAACAGGCATAGAATGCAGAGGTGACATAGACATGTTAGGCATGGAGGGATTTGAAGGCATGGGAGAATTTTTAACATATTTGCAATTATCAGATAGGTGATTAATACTTTTACAATGCACACGGCTTTTTCTAGGAGCATACCTATCAGGTGTGTAATTGTTATGTTTATTAATCCCTACCTTCCCATTTCTTTTAGATTTTCTTTTAGTTTCTTTCTTATCCTCAACCAACTTAAGCCTATCTTTTAGCTGATCTAAAGTCATGTGTCCTATATTCACCTTACTGACATCTCTGGATGTGCTAGCTCCTTCTTTGACAAAGTTCTTGAGAGTTGAATCATTCTTTTTATTGAGACTTTTATTTTTAAAAGAACTTGCCTGTTTTAATTGATGAGCCTTCAACGGATGCTCCTTTTCTTCCTTCAACGGATAACTTTCATCATCCGTTGATTCCACATCCGTTGACAATCCATCAATTAATTCTAACTCCTTTTTGTTTTTCTTCCAGGCATCCTCACAGAATGATTCAATTCCCTGAACCTTTGCAATCTGAACACTAACATCCCTAGATGTTTTCCAGGCCTTGATTACCTCTTGCTCACTTTCTAACCGTGTAGAAAGAATTTCTACTTTCTTAACAGCTTCTGCTAGTTCACTCTCAACAGTCAAGCATTTAAGTTTTATCTTTTCAAGCTCAATTACCTGATCCTCTAACACAACATTCCTATCACTTAAAAACACATTATTCTCCTTGATCCTAGTGTTTTCTTTTGCTAGTGATTTAAGGGAAACACGCAAATGATATAATTTATTGGTCATATCATTTATGGCTTCATTGCATTCATGTTTAGAAAGCTGAGAGAGATCAGTAGTAATTACCTGGTTGCTTGATGAACTAGTTTCATTTTCATCAGAATTAGCCATCAGGGCTAGGTTGACATATTCCACATCATCATCTTCATTTACCCCATCTGCTGCCCAATCATCTTGAGTGAGAAAAGCTCTTCCCTTTTGTTTGAGCAAATCAAAATACTTCTTTTTGTAATCAACTTGCTCAAATTTCTTTTTCTCAGAATTTGGCTTCCTACACTCACTTGCAAAGTGTCCACTAATGCCATAATTGTAACATTTGAACTTTGATTTGTCCACCATGTTTTTGTTTGGCTTAGTGAACTTTGTGTTTTTCCTGAACTTCATTTTTGCAAACCTTCTGGACAGGAAAGCCAAATGTTCTTCAATATCATCAGATTCATCCTGACTGGAATTGTCTTCATCCTCAGCAACTTGCTCTTTACCCTTATTTGATTCTGATTTGCTTGTGCCAATTTTGAGACTTGGCATTGTCTTCTCCTCATTCCTGGCTTCCATCTTCTCACTGTCAGCTACAAGAGCAACTGTTCCTCCTTTTCTCTTTCCCTTTTCCAACAGCTCATCCTGCTCCATTTCAAGTTCATAAGTCTTCAGAATTCCATATAGTCTTTCAAGTGTGAAGTTCTTAAAATCTTGAGAATTTCTCAAAGAGACAGTCATGGGCTTCCATTCCTTTGGCAGAGACCTAAGAAATTTTAAGTTGGAATCCTTGACTTGGTACACTCTACCATACAGCTTCAATCCATTCAACAGTTTCTGAAACCTGTTGAAGGTATCATTTAATGATTCACCTTCTTCAAAGTGAAAATATTCATACTGTTGAATAAGAAGCTGCATCTTGTTCTCTCTGACCTGCTCAGTACCTTCACAGATGATTTGTACAGTATCCCAAACTTCCTTTGCAGTTTGGCTATTGATGACATTGTCAAACATATCTTGATCTAAGCCATTAAACAAAATGTTCATACCTCTCTTATCCTTGTGGATTTCTTCCATGTCTTCAATAGTCCATTCTGCTTTTGGCTTGGGAATGGACTGTCCAACTGCAACTGTTGCAGTAGCAGCTGTGGCTACTTTGTGAGGGATGTGAGGACCATTTTCAATACAGTTGATGTAGCTTTCATCTTGAGAAAGAAGATGTAAATGCATCTTCACTTTCCAGTGATGATAATTATCTTTTTCCAGGACTGGGATCTTTACACCAATATCCTTCCTACTCATGATGGTAGCAGGAGGATTCTTCTGTGCACTCATGATGTTAGCAGAATAGATCTTTAAACTCTTTGTATGTTAAGAGCTTGCTCTGATACCAATTGTTATTCCCAGTGGACTAACAATGAGATTTACAGAAGGGGGGTTGAATGTAAATCTCAAAACTTTTTCAAGTTTTGAGCAGTTTCTAAGGCTAAGTGTTTGAGTGATCAAATGTGTGTGAATTGCTTGAAGCTGATGCAGACAGATATAAATTCAAACACAAATGTAATGAACACAAAGAACTTAAAAACTTTTCTGGTAGATTTGTTGTTCCACCAGAGATGTGTTATTTCAGAAAATCTGTGATTCAAATAATTAAATCACAGCTGCTTCCTAGTACAAACTAGATGATTTTCTCTTTTGATATTTCTAAACAGCTCAGGAAAATTCATATCTAATTACTAGCTGCTACTTGGTTTATATATTACCAAGTTTACAAGTGAAGACAAACTGTAAAATACAATTGAAAAGATTCTTCACATGTTTCTTCTTCATTTCTCTATCCAATGCAATCTAGGATAATCTGTAAATCTTTGAATACTTCCTTGTTTGCATCAGAATGGAAATGCTGCATTTTCTTGATTCCTCCTAGAGGCTTCCACATTCCAGTAAGTCTCTGTCAACCCATGTGCCTCTGTCAGCTTGTGAATTGTCACTATCAACTGCTAATGAACTAAGCATCCGTTGAAGCTTTCATCCGTTGATGCCTTATCCGTTGAGGCTTTATCCGTTGAAGCTTTATCCGTTGATGCATTATCAGTTGAAGTCTTTATCCGTTGAAGCACTTATCCGTTGATGGATATTATCCGTTGAAGCATTAGAGACATCCGTTGAAGCTTTGTTTCTTATCCGTTAAAGGTCTTCAACATCCGTTGACACTTCTTCACTTATACAAAATTACAAGGCATGAAATATTTACAATTAGCCCTCCTATTTGTACATCCATTAGTAGTCAACATGACTGATTATTTCCTAACAACATCCAAGAATTACAGCTTGAAACCAGAGAGTGAAAGGTGCTACAATACTAAACTTATTGCTAAGTAAAGCTACTCCTTCAACGGATAGCCAAGATGGTCTTATCCGTTGAGGCTACAAACACTAGATTTCTACTTAAGTGTTTTGCTTAACTTATCATCAAACTAATACACATATTCCTAACATATATTGATTTATGAATTTATTAATTATTTTCAGAATAATTACAAAACTATTTTATAAAGTCGGGAATCATCCAACTTCAACCGTTTTTACATTTTTACAACCCGAAACTCTTCCGAAAACTCCATCCTAACCTAATCTGGTAGTTCCAGACATTTTCCGTGTTTTGACTTTTTCGATCCGGATTACGGTTTGACCCATGCGCGGCCTGACACAAGATTTTCGATACGATAATCATTTCGGTGAATCAACAAAACTCGTATTCTCAAAGTACGGGATAATATTACGTTATTTTCGTATAAAGTATTTTATAAGAAGCCCGGTTTGGATAATTATCCAATACGGGTATCAAATCGGATCGTTTTTGCAGTTATTTAGCGGCTAAGTAACTTATTTATCGATCCAAAACGATCCAACACGATCCAATATTCCATAAATATATATCCCTTTTATTATTTCATTTTATTCGTATAATCATAATCAGTCAGTAAAATCCTGTAAAATACAGAGAAAATGTCGAATTTATGTCGCATTCTTGAAAATCAAATGCGCGAACAAAGGCGTTATCGAACTCCGATTCAAGCGTGCAATATATCAAAACGAAGCTCTCAAAAATACCTTTCTGAATCAACCATCTATTTTTGTGCTGAAATCAAGGTATTTTTCTTATTGAATTATTTTATTTCGAATTTATTAAAGATTAAATTATGAAAATTTGTTCATGATGTCGTTGATATGATTTGATGATTCCATCGTGTAGATATTATTTTTCTGGTCAATTTGGTATATTATATGTCAAAAATAGAGTTCAAAAACATATAGAAAAGGCTGTTTGATTCTCAGAAATGAAATTAGGGTTCTTGGTATGAATGTTCTTAATTGAAAATTAGGATTTTCTTTATTAGGGGTTATTACCTGAAATTGATTGGACAGAATTGTAGATCGTCCAAAGACGATTCTATTGATGTATGGGTAGTGAACAGACGATAGCCGGGAGGGCTTCGTCGAAAAATCGTTCAAGGCGGCGGCAGGGATTTTCAGAGAGGATTTCCGGTCGATTCTTTAATCTATTGATGATAAAATTCATGTACTTGCGTTCCTGGAATCCATGCCTACAAATCTGCACATTTTGACGAATTTCTGAGTCGATTTCGAGTCGCCGGAAAAGCTCGGGGTCGCCGTTAATGGCGACCGCCGGCGGCGTTCGTCGGGGAAGATGACCAAATTGCAAATTGGTCCCCCTAGTTTCCAAAACTTACAGTTCTAGTACTGTTGTTTTAAAACTCTACGAATATTAGATTTATGTTTTATAAATTTACAAAAATAAGATTTCTGTTTATAATTATTTTCAAATTTTTATTTTGATTATTTTAAAATTCTAAAAATCAATATTTTTAATTTTAAAAATTATTTTAAATTCGAAATTAAAACTTAATTATTTAATTAATTAATTTTAAGTGATAATTAATTATTTAATTAATCAATTAATTTAATTATTAATTAATTAATTGATTTAATTACTTATTAATTAATTTTAATTGATTATTTAATTATATTAAATTATTCATTTTGATTTAAAAATTCAAAAAAATAGTTTAGAGCTTTAAAATATTATTTTAAATTATTTTCAAGGCTCGATGATTATTATAAAATTATTTTAAAGTCAGATTCGGGTGTTCGAACCCTATTATTTAATTATAAATTGATTCAGAGTCCCGTTTTAATTCCGAAAAATGTTCAAAAATTCGTATTAAATACCTGAAAAATCATTTTAACATAGAATCTTCTTTGAAAAATTATTTGGATTGAATATCTTACGTGTTATATGCTATATGTGATCTGATTGCTATATAATATAACTATACGTGCATTATTTGACTGTTTTTACAATAACTTTCAATCCGTAAATCGGACTTGGGTAAAACGAAGGGTATATAAAAGCTTATGACGTCTATGTGACAATTAGAACGATATGAGATTGAGTGTTGATAAATATTTATGATGCCTAGCAGAGTAAGCGAGGCATAGAAAAGAAAACCAGTGATCAGTAAATAGAACTGAAGAGTAGAAAAAGAAAGCAAGTGATCGATGAATAGAGGCAAGGCATAGAAAAAGAAGGAAAATGATGGAAAAGTAAAACTGTTAGATGGGTACAAGTAAAGTTGGAAATCATCGGTGATAAGGCAAGTCCTTCTGAACCTTTCTTCGAGATATATTGCAAATATTTCTGAACTTTCTCATAACATGTTGCTAGTATTCAAAATAAATCTTGTTTTACATTGCAAGCGCTTTAAACTATTTAACCTTGAACCCTGATTCTTATTGATATTGAGCCATAAGCCTTATCCTTCATAAACCATTGATTGTTGAATTCCCAGATACGAGCCAGACACATACGATACTACTCCACAAATACATATCTACCATATACTGATTTCTGATATTGAATTGCTTGACACACCAACCCTTATTCCTTGTTTGAAAGAAGACCAATCCTTGGAACCCTTGAACCCTTGAACCCCTGGTCTTCTACTTTCTGGTTCATTACTTGATTGAAAGCCAATCTTTATGGAATTCCTTGTTATACCTTCATGGTATTGTGAATCACCCTATGCTTCAAGATAAATGTTATTTATGGTTCAGCTTATTGATTTACATTGGTTATCATTTTGAATTGGTTTAGAATTAGATGGTTTTATAAATGTGGACCAGATTCGTGGTCGGACCAGATTCGTGGTCATAGTAGGCCAATGCGTGCCTTGGATCCAGTATATAGAGCAAAGCTGGGAGCCTTGCTCGGGGTTAGTGCGTGACTGATCAGCAGCCTAACCTTCATTTTTAAAATAAAATGTGAATATCCAATTCTAATCATTGCTTATTCAGAAACTTGATTCTTCTGAATCATTTCAATTGGTTATTGTTTAACCTTAGTTATTGTTATTATGACTTGCTGAGCTAGTTAGCTCACTCTTGCAAACCTTTTTATGTTTTCAACAGTTGAAAAGGAAATTGTGGGTAACGAGGATTCCCAATCCAGTGTGCGAGCTAGGATTCCAGGTTAAATTGGATCGAGCTAGTAGGAGCTTTATATTATAGATGACTTATGTAAGATTGTAAGAATGATATCAGTATCAATTATAAGTTGAACTAGTTGGGATTTGGTACGATGTAATAAAGGATAAGGTTGTGGCTTGTTTTCATACTTGAACCTGTTGCGATCTGTGGTTGTAAAAAGAAGGGTCAATGCATATAATATTTTATATACATGTTTATATATTGTGTGTGTGTGTGTTGTGAACCCCAAACTTCTAACCCGGGTTTGGAGGGCGTTACAAAAGCTATTAGAGAACTCAGAGATATCGACAAGCCAAATTGAAGACATGAAGATTGGAGATATCGACAAGTCATTTTTTCACTAGAGAACTCTGAGATATCGACAAGTCAAAATATCATTAGAGAACTCTGAGATATCGACAAGTCAAGATATCACTAGAGAACTCTGAGATATAGATAAGTCAAGATATCACTAGAGAATTCTGAGTTATCAACAAGTCAATTAGTCACTAGAGAACTCAGAGATATCGATAAGCCAAAGTGAAAACATGAAGATGAGAGATCTCGACAAGCTAAAATTCTCTTATAGAGAACTCAGATACCTCTACAAGTCAAAATAACTATAAAGTAAGGAGAGATCTCGATAAGCCAATATACTTATCGAGATATCAGGTTCTCTATATACCAAACTGGAGATCTCGAGGTAAAACTCAAAGTACAAAGTGTAGACCAGTTTAATATCCAAGATTATCAATCAACAAACAATCTAATCAAGTTGAATTGACAAGTCTACAAAAAGCATCTTGAAGAGTGCAAGATCAAAGGCCAAGATTAACTGGCAAAGTAAAGTCACAGGCGTGCAAGATTAGCAAGATAAACTAAGCCAGAAATAGAAAGATTTGATTATCTAAAGATAGGGTTTAGTACATGTTGTTGCATGCCGTGTAATAACCAGTGTTTACTGATCTATAAAGTAAACAATGGATGCTTTGTCAGTTGTAACAATTTAGACAAGAAAAATCTTGTATTCTCTCAAGGAAGCAGCTAAGCTCTTTAGCAACAAAGAGCCTAGAAATTTTATAGCAAAACATTCTTAATTTTAATATAAAATTAAGTGAGTTTTGAAAGATTTGTGTTCACTGTTATTGCTTGTTTAATTTCAGTATTAACACATCTCACTGCAAGATTTAATTTACTTTGTTCATAACCATAAACACTTTAAAAAAAGTAGAAAAACATAAAAACACATTTACCCCCCCCCCTCTGTGTGTAATTTATTATCTAACAAGTAGTATCAGAGCAAAATCTGAAAGTAAACAGATTCAAGATCTTGGAAGAATGAATACACAGAAAATCAGTAGCATCAAAATCCTACTTTTGATAAGACTAACTACACTCTACAGATGAAAAAAATATTGTTGTTTATCAGGATGGCCAATCCATTATATATTCATATTCTCAAGAATGGGCCTTTCACTCCTATGGTAAGAGTTGAGGAATCTACAGATGGAGATATGGTCATTCCAGCTCATTATGCTCCTAAAGACCCTTCAGAGTACACTGAGCCTGAGAAAGAAAAAGTCTCATTGGACATTGGCTTGCAGTTGATCCTAATAGAGTCACTTGACAATATAATATACAACAATATTGTCAACTTTGACACTGCTAAGAAAATCTGGGAAAAGATAGAGATATTGTGTGAAGGAACTGAGGAAGTTAGGTCAAATCAAAGGAGGATACTAATTTCACATTATGAGGGTTTCATGGGTAAGCAAAAAGAAAGTATCATTGATGTGTTTCAAAGGTTTAACAAGCTGATAAATGACTTACAGCTGCATGATAAATATTATGAAGCTGAGGAAGTGAATTTAAAGTTTTTACTCACACTTCCTGATCATCTGGAACAGAAAATTTCTGCAATCAGAGAAGGGAGAGACTTAAGCAGGATAACTCTGGAAGTTCTATATAGAATCTTAAAAACATATGAATTAGAAATGATTCAAAGGAAATCATTAAGAGATGGTCAAGGGCATGTTATGGATGGTTCAAGTGCTCTAATTATCAATGAAAGCCAGACCTCTAATGATGAGCCAAGTTCCCAAACTCCAGTTTCCTCAACAAGTGAGCAAAGAAATAATGCTTCACAGGAACAAGTCATACTATAATTGGAAGAAGATGATATCTACACCCTAGATGAACGTGATGAGCTAGATCAGTCAATGACCTATCTGGCAAGAAAGTTCTCAAATATTAGAGTAAAGAAGCCAAGATTCTTCAAGGGTACAGGACAATCATTCAACGAAGACAACAGCTGGAAAGGAAAAGGGAAGTACACATCTAATAGCACAAATGGTTACAAAACTGGATCTTTTGACAGATCAAAGATAAGGTGCTATAAATGTGATGAGCTAGGCCATTTTGTTACAGAATTCAGGATACCCAAGAAAGCAAAAAATGACAAAGATTATCTTGAACTGGAAGCAAAGTATGAAGCTCTTCTGAAGAAACAACAAAGCAAAGCTTATATTGCAGAAGGAAAGAGTTGGGATGATTCTGATAATGATGAAGATGAGAAAGTTGGAAATTATGCACTTATGGCCCTGGAACAAGGAGAGTCATCCTCATCAAAAACACAGGGCAAAATGAAGAAAGTCATATGGATCATAGATGGTGGATGCTCCAGGCATATGACAGGTGATAAGGCCCTACTATCACAACTTGAGGAGAAGGCTGGCCCTTTGGTGACCTTTGGAGATTACAGCAAATAATTTACAATGGGATATGGCAAGATTGTTTCTGGAAATGTTGTCATTGATGATGTTGCATTGGTAGCTGGTTTTGAAGTAAATCTTCTCAGTGTCATTCAGTTTGTAGATAAAAATTTTAAAGTTCTATTTGATAGAGAAGAATTTATTTTCATTAGCAAGAAAACCAATGAAGTTGCTCTGAAAGGAGCAAGGAAAGGAAGCTTGTTTGTTGCAGACTTGGACTCAAAAAATGATGATGGAATTTGTTGCTTCTACACCAAGGCATCCATAGAGCAAAGCAAGTTATGGCATAAGAAACTCTCACGTCTAAATTATAAGGCAATCAACACTCTGGTCAAGAAAGAGTTAATGAGCGACATGCCAAAATTAGAGTTTGCTCGAATTGAAGTCTGTGAAGCCTGTCAGAAAGAAAAAATGAAAAGATCAAGTCACAAGTCAAAAACTGTGAATTCCATAAGTGTACCATTGTAACTTATTCACATGGACTTGTTTGGGCCAGTAAATGTCTTGTCAATATCAAGGAACAGATATGCACTTCTGATGGTGGATGACTACTCAAGATACAGATAGGTAGAATTTATGCATTCTAAAGATGAGACTCTACACATCATAATTGAGCACATAAAGAAGATAGAGAAACAGGCCAAGGATCAAAACTGTGTGAAGAGATTGAGAAGTGCTAATGGTACAGAATTCAGAAATGCAACATTGAGTGAATTCTGCAAAAACAAAGGCATTGTTCAAGAGTAATCTGTTGCTAGAACACCTCAACAAAATGGGGTAGTTGATAGAAAGAACAGAACAATAGTAGAAATTGCAAGAATAATATTGCAAGACGCCAATCTACCAACTAGTTTTTGGGAAGAAGCTGTAAATACTGCATGCTACACTCAAAACAGATATCTCATTAACAAATTTCATGGCAAATCACCTTACTCAATCATGTCCAAGAGAAAGCCTACTGTAAAGCATCTTCATGTGTTTGGAAGAAAGTGTTACATTTTAAAAGACAACTCTGAATATGTGGGAAAATTTGACTCAAAGGTTTTTGAAGCAATTTTTCTGGGATCTTCATTGGAGAAACAAAGTTTTTGTGTACAAACTACTCAAGGCTCTATATGGACTAAAGCAGACACCTAGAGCTTGGTATGACACACTAAAAGATTTTCTACTTAAACATGGTTTCACTAGAGGAACAATAAACAAGACATTCTTCTACAAGCTGCATGGTGGTGATATGATCCTAGTTCAGATTTATGTGGATGATATCATTTTTGGTTCCACTAATGAGAAGTGTGTCAAAGGTTCTCTAAGCTTATTCAGAGTGAATATGAAATGAGTATGATGGGGGAATTAAGTTACTTTCTTGGACTTTAAGTCAGTCAAAGAAGTGATGGGATCTTCATCAACCAAACTAAGTATGTTAAAGATTTATTGAAAAAGTTTGGTATAGTTGATTGTTCACCTGCTTCTACACCTATGTCTACAACAACAAAGTTGGATGAAGATAAAAAGGGCAAGAGTGTAGATATTTCAAGCTATAGAGGCATGATTGGATCATTGCTTTACCTAACTGCAAGTAGACCAGACATTATTTTTGCTACATGTCTGTGTGCAAGATTTCAAGCCAATCCAAAAGAATCACATTTGATGGCTGTGAAAAGGATTTTCAGATACTTGAAGTGGACTCCAAGCTTGGGATTATGGTATCCTAAGGGAACTGGTTTTGAAGCTATTAGATACACAGATACAGATTTTGCTAGATGCAAGGTTGACGAAAAGAGTACTAGTGGAAGCTGTCAGTTTCTTGGACAAAGACTTGTATCTTAGTATAGCAAGAAACAACAATCTATGTCAACTTCCACAGCTGAAGCTGAATACATAGCTGCTGGAAGTTGTTGTGCTCAAGTGATCTGGATTAGAAATCAGCTAATGGATTATGGCCTAGTGTTACACAAAATTCCAATTATGTGTGACATTACTAGTGCTATATCTATTGTGGCTAATCCAGTTAATCATTCTAGAATAAAGTACATTGATGTAAGGTACCATTTTATTGGAGAAAATGCTGCAAGTGGTACCATTGAGCTCATTTTTGTTCCAACAGAAAAATAATTAGCTGATATTTTTACTAAACCTTTGGATGAAGCAACTTTCACTAGACTTGTAGGTGAAATTGGAATGCTTAATTCTTCATCCTAAGGCAAGAACTCAGCTATGTTGCAGCAGATTAATTTCTAGTAAATCAAAATTAATTTGATTAAATTAGAAATTAACTAAAATATGAATTATAAATATTTCATAAATTTCTGCATATTTATTTTTCAAGATTCAAAATTCAACTTGGAATTTTTCAAATTCTAAGTAAACTATCTGAATGTTAATTTACATTTTCAATGTGTAAAATTAACACAAGGCAGAATCAAAGTAATCAAAAGTAGGTAGAAAACTGAGTTCTCGATAAGTCTAATTTACTTATCGACAAGTCATTTTAAGACTTCTCGAGTGAGTTCTCGATAAGTCAATTTTCTAACTTCTCGAGTGACTTCTTGACAAGCTTTATTATGACTTATCGATAAGTCATTGTAGAGTTCTCTATAAGTGTTAACTTACAGAGTTCTCTACAAGTATCATTTTAGACTTATAAATAACTAAGAACTGAAATAATTTAATTCAATAAATTAATTTGGTAAAATACTTTTGGCAAAATTATTCAAATTTTTATTTAATTTACTCGAATAAAAATTGGAAACAATTCAATCCATTTTGGACAAACTGGGTAATTATTTGACATCTCAATAAGTTAATTTTTAGTTCTCTACAAGAATAAATAAAATGACTTATCGATATGTTTTTCACATCTCAAAATGACTTCTCGATAAGTATACTCCAAACGTCGATTTCTGACTTCTCGACAAGTCATTTGCTTTTACTATAAGTACCCAGATATATCGATACATATACATACTTACACCCTCGAGAACCCTTAGTGACCTAGCTTTTTTAATCCAAAACCGATTTCTCTCTCGTTTTAACTCCTTTCTCACTAATTTTTCTTACCCACTAAACTCCATACTCAAAACAATGGCAGCAAACAATATTGTACCCTTCATCCCAAAAGAGACCAACTTCCTTCCATTCTTAGATGCAAACCAAGCTCCTGAAACTTTCAAAAGTTTTGTCAAGTTCTTGTCTGAGACTTACTTTATAGGGGCTCTTACTGCTAATCATGTGCTTTACTTGGATGTATTAGGGGACTTTTAGAACACAGCAGTAACAAGGACAATTGTGCATGAGAACCAGGCTGTATCAATTGTAATAAACTACACAATCAAGGGCCAACAGGTGGAGCTCTTTGAGAATAATGTCAATATGGCTTTAGGAATACCTACTGACAAGCTGGTGGAGGCTCCAACTCAGGATGAGCTCTATGAATTCATGGACTTCATCAACTAGTCTGAGAAGATCAATCTGTCAAGAATAACAAGAAGCACCTGAGGAGAGAATGGTCCTTCCTGTTTGATTCAGTGATAAGGGCTTTCACTTGCAGGAAGTCAGGGTTTGACAACATATCTAGTGTTGTCCAGAAGCTGGTCTACTCAATGGCTCACAACAAACAGATCAATGTAGGACACTACATACTGGAGGAATTGAGCACCAGGCCAATGCCATTGGAGTCAAGAGGTAAGGAAATTTTTCTTCCTAGATTCATTATGTCTGCTTTGAACTATAAAGTGAATGACATACATTTGATAAATGGTGTAGATCGATCACAAATAGGAAATTGTAAGAAAGTGTCCAAGATTTTATTTGGATCACTTATTACTAGGAATAAGGTTCCAGTGGGTCATAAGTTAACACCTTTCATGATTAAAAGATTTAAGACCTACCCTTATCATATGCCTGACATGAGGGCTAATGTAGTTCTACCTAGTACAACAATGGTTCCTGAGCCTATGGAAGCACAAACACAGGCACACCCACAGAAATCTACCCATGTTGAGCCTAATTCTTCAAATCCATTAGCAGCTAGGAAACCAACCACTTCATCCTCTCAAAAGGGTGAAATGAGTAAAAAGAAGAGAAAGGAGATAACACTAACTGTTATGAACGAGAGTGGTGAGGAACATACAGAACCTGAGTCACCATTGGTCAAAAAGACAAAGAAGGCTAAGAAATCTGAGCTGACCACTCAAACCACCTCTGTATCCTCCCAAAAGGATGTAGTTGTACAAATGGGGACAAAACAGACTCTAGAGACAACCTCTCAACAGGGTATTTCTATTGAAAATAGAATTCTCCCCAATGCATCATGTAAAGAGTCTGCACAACCAACACTTGATCAAATTCAAGTGTATGGTAGAAGAAATAAGGATGGCACATACAGTGAGAGCACATCTATTGAAGCTCCCTCATCCATTCAGGGGAGCTGCCAACACTCACTACTGAACAACAAATCTTAATCTCTTAAATTTCTTCTTCACATACAGCACTTGAATCCATTTCTCAGGTGCAAGCTCATTCAAGTGACTTGGTTCAAGAAACCTTGCTCACCACCCAGACACTACATTCAGATGGTGAGAGGCTACTAGCTGGGGTAGACCTTGATGACACCATCAAAACCATGGGTGATTCATCAGTTTTTATTGAAGACCCCATGGATGTCACAAATGCACCTTCATGTGCAAATCAGCTCTCACAGGCTGTTAGGTTTGAGGGTAGTACTCCTGAGGGAAGCTATCTAAATCCTCTCCAATTCAATTGGAGGTTCCTGTTCCAGGAACAACTCCCCTCAAAACCCTAGAAGAAATTGTATTAGCAATAGATGCTAGGAGTACAATTTCCAATGATCCTATCATATAGGAGGCAAGAATAGTACATTCGGGTGACAGTTTGGTTCATGACACACAAGGGTTTGAGACTGGTGCACATGACAGTAACCCAATCAAATCCCCTCCAATTCAATTGGAGGTTCCCACAAATAGTGTGGAACAACAACTTGTCATGACCACAGTACCTACTGTGAGTCAAACTGTGACTTCTGTCACAGGTGGTTCTGATCATTCACAACAACCATCAACCTCACAACCTTAACAACCACATCTTCTCTCTCAATGGCTGCAAGCATCTGACTCTCAACCTACATCTGTGGATGATCTTCTTGTTGAGCATATTTATGGATTAGCAAACGTTTCACAGCATCTACTTACTTCAGATATGAGCAATCAGGATTATCAAGCCATCATGCTAACATACAATGAAGAAGTTAAAAAATAGAAGGAGAAAATTGTAAATGATGCAGAACAAGATGGGAATGTAGTTGCATGGCTATCCAAGGATTTTGTTTTGGGGATGGATCAAGTCTTGGCTAGGTTTAGGGATGAATATGTTACTATTCTTGGAAGCAATGCCAAGGCCTTGACTCCACAGGATGTTTATGATGTAGTCACAGAAGTTTACAAAGCTCAGCTTAGGGCTTTTCACCTTTTTGGTAAAGCTCTAGAAGTAAAAATGATTAGTCATGAAGACAAGATCAAAAAGCTGGTAAATGAGAAGATGAATGAGATTAAACCTTCCCAGGTCAAGATTATAACGACTCGTGTATTTTTTTTTGAATTATTTAATTGTGCAATTATGGAAATTATTAAATAAATAAAATATGTGTGTTGGTTTTGACCGCTATGTGTTGTTTGATTATTATCCATATGTGATTTATAGTGTACCGGGTTGTCCGCGCGATTAATTATGTGATCGTATTTAATTGTTTTCACTTTCAAAAGTGGATTTAGTGCAAATTTATTTGCATAAATATTGGGAATGTTTCTAAAATTGTTTTTATGATTTTATAATTACAATAATTATTTTTAGGATTTTATAAAATTGAGAAATTAAAATTTCATTAATTATTTATCTTTAAATGATTTTTTGAGTATGTTTAATGGTAAAATCCATATTTAATTCTAAAATTCTTTAAAAATTATGAAATTCATATTTTATTAAGTTTGAAATATTTCGAGAATTTTAAAATTATTTTGGAGATTTTTGGGATTAAATTTACCTGCGCGATGTTTCGTTTAATCGTTAAAAGCGGGTATAAGTGGTATTTCAAATATGATTTAAAAATTTTGAAAAATTTATAATTAATAACTTTGAATTATTTGTGACGTTTTAAAACTATTTTGGTAATTTTCGGGTAAATTTTTAACCGTGAATTATCGTTTTAGTCACAAGGTTCGGGACAAAATCGGGTCACGGGAAGTTCATATCAATCTCTTTTGATACGTGTCCACATTTTATTACTCTGTAGACACGTGTTGTGCATTGACTGGGAAACAGAAATGATAAAAAAATTAAATAAATATAAACAACAGAAAACTCTCTTCCTCTGTCTGTCTTCTCTCTCGCGTGTAATCTCCATTGGCTCAGTTTCTTTCAATTTTGATCTCTTCCCTCTCTTTCTTTTTCTCGTTGTTTCTCTGATTCGTGTCTGGCTTTACCCTCGGTTTTGGTAAGTTCCGATGCCGGTGTTTTCTTTTCCGATCAAATCGCCGCCGCCCCTCTGGTTTATCTGGTGAGGTTTCGGTGGTGTGTGGTTATGTCCTCTGCTTACATATACATGTATATACTCGTGTGTGTGAATGTGTTGAAGCCAGGGAGGCTATTTTCGAATTGCCGCCTGGGTTCTTTGTTTCCCGATCTGTTCTTCCGGCCGGTGGTTATTTTTCCGGCTTGTTCCGTGTGTTATTGCTGTGCTGTTGTGACTGTTGCTATTTTGTTCTTGCTGCTCGCTGCCGTTCCATTTTCCGGCGAAAGCCGAATAGTGGTTCGGGTGGCCGGATTCTTATTTCCTGAAACTATTAAATTTTATGATATTAGTTGATTAATTTCATGAAATAACATTAGTATGCGCGGGAAAATTATTTCTTTTAATCGGCGAAATTTGCGTTGGAAATACGAGTTTAATTGGGTACCCGCAAATTTTACCGTCGTCGGCTCGCCGACGGTGGACTGTGATGACGCGATTCTGAGTCCTAATATTTTTAACAAATAAAATTCGTGTTGTGTTTTTATTCTGAATTGAATTAGTTAATTAGTAAATATTGAATCGGGATGGTTGAGTTAGTAGTGATTATCGAATTGTATCGGTGATTGGGAATTTTAGAATGAAGTGGTGAATTTTTGTAGTTGTTAATGTTGTGAACTTTGTGGTTTGACGTCGATTGATGTTTCGATGGGTAGTCCGATAAACAAAGGAGACGCTGCCCAATTTTCGGAAACTGAATTACGTACATACGGGAGCGTATCCGAGGATTATCGGAATGTCGAACGAGTATAAGTAGATACATATAAGTATGTTTTATACAGAAACCTGATTGTATGTTGTGTTGTATATTTTGTCCAAAACACAGTAACCCTAATTTTGAAAAATGACGAGTATATGTATTTTCTAAAAATGAACACTGGATCGATTTCGAGAATGTGAACCCTAATTGTTGACTGTGTTATTCTAATATGAATAATTATGAGTCGGGTTTGAATATCGTTGGATAAGAATTAGTATCGAGGATATGTCAAGCATACCTAGACGTCTAACATAGGGTATTTCGACCCTGTAGGTTATAGTCGGGAACCTGAAAGTGGACGATGGACTAAAGATAACTTAGTGGTCAGTCGACGAGCTCAGTAGAGTTTCAACAGAAAGACCTGAGTGTCGAAGTCGAATCCAACGGGATCTAGTGGTTGGACGTTAGAGCCGGAGCAGCAGAATCGGCTCAGATTTGATCAGTAATAGTTATAAAGCCTTGTAAGGCAAGTACTTCTAAACCTTTCTCGAGATATATTGCAAATATTTCTAAATTCTCTTGTGACATATTGTTAATACTCAAAATAGCTCTGTTTTATATTGGAAATACTTTGAATCCTTCAGCTTTGAACCTGAGCCACATCATTTGATCTTGAGCTGTATGCCTTATTCTTTGTGAACCATTTCTTCTTGATTTACTAAATATTACACCGCACAAATACGATACTACTCCACAAATATATAACCATCACATACCAAACACTGGAACAAAATTATTTTTAAAATACAGAAACTTTTGTACTTAACCATACCTTGTGACATCAAGGTATTAAAACCCTGTAAAAACATTATTCATCTAATACCCGATTGTCCTGCAGGCTGGAGGCCACTTCTTTCATGTACTTTGACATACCCTTTCAGTAACCATGAATTTTTACCATACTTTTATACAAAAGTTTTATTGCTATTGATTATGATCAGGTTTTATTGAATTCTGTTGTTTATCATATTGAACTGCTTTAGAATTGGATAGTTTTCTTTGTGTAGACCAGATTCGTGGTCAAACCATATTAATGGTCAAGTTAGGCCAATGTGTGCCTTGGATCCAGTAGTTAGAGCAATGATGTGTGCTTTGCTCGGGGTTAGTGCGTGACTGATCAGCAGCCTAACCTTGGTTTTAAAAACTTAAAATGAATATCCAATTATATTGGTTGTTTAACAAGAAACTTGATTCCTTTGAATCATCTCGTTTATTATTGTTTAACCTCAGTGAATAATGATATGACTTGTTGAGCTAGTTAGCTCACTCTTGCAAATCTTTTTATGTATGCTACAGTTACAAGGGATACAGTTGATAGCGAGGTTTCCCAGTTCAATGTTCGAGCTAGGATTCCAGATTATGGTTGATCGAGCTAGTAGGAGCTTATTGCAGTAGTGAGATAGTAAGGTTGTAAGAATAATTTCATATCAATTGTAAGTTAAATTGGTTGGGATTTGGTACGTTGTAATAAAGGTTATGATTGTGGCTTGTTTTCATACTTTAACCTGTTGCGATCCGTGGTTATGTGAATCAGGGTCATTGCAATTAATATTTTATGTACAGGTTTATATATTGTGAATGTGTTATGGACCCCAAACTTCTGACCCGGGTTTGGAGGGCGCCACAGGTTGGTATCAGAGCTACAGGTTATAAGTCACTGAAACAAGCCTAGATTGTCGGGATTGGGTAGAGGGTTAGGATTAGGAATAGGAAATAGAAAGATAAGACGTTATGAGGGTGAGTGCGATGGTATAGTAGGTCTCCGGCACAATTCGTATTGTGATTCGGGATTCTCAGCTTGCGACGTGATTTCCAGACAACGGCAATGGCAGATCTTGATTCCCCGGTGTCATTGGATCATTTGGAGCTTTCCGTTCGAGGATTGTCACCTTCTCCCAGATTGGATTTGCACCTTGTTCCTTCACCAACATTAATGGTACTACCTTCTGGTATAACGATTGCACTTCTTCAAGCTATTCTACGCTAATTTTCCACCTCTTGATACGAGATTACCTATTCAAGAACTTCTATCTGTTTATTCTTGTTTCATTGGACATTCGGCTGTGAGTATATCTCTTTAGTTTACCCTACATCCTGTTCCATACCCCCAGTTTAGAACTTAGCCTATGAAGCGATTGTATCTACGAGGATGGATTCGAGAGTTACAGTAAATGGTGAGCACTTGAGATATAAATAAAGGTGAGAAGAAGTTTAGAGAGAAGATTTAAGTGTTACAGAGAATAGCTGTTATCGGGTTAAAATGAGTCATTAGTGACTAAGCCACCCGTGAATAATTATGGGATGAATTAGATGAATTTTGAAATAGTTAGAGAGAAAGGTATAAATCTGGAATTTTTGGTGGAATTAAATGATGGTGCTATGATAAATGCGATATGTAAAGTAGTGATGTGATGTGATACGGGCAAACTTTGTTCTATGAAATAGACTTGTTGATTATTGGATAGCCTGATCTACTTAATTACTGCAACGATAATGTCGGGAGTATCACCAGTATGGGAGCCTTGATATGAAGCTACGAATAAGATAATGTGCGACAAAAATTGAAGTTTCGTCGATTAAGGAAGGTAAGTGGACACGATGAAGAAGAAAAGGTAGAGTGAAGCGAATGGACCTTTATATGATCGATCCATTAATTGGGTATCTTGCTATAGGTTGGAAGGACAACAACCAACTCATATAGTAAGGACAACCAGGTTTGTGATTTTCCAAACTTTTAAATAAGTTTTCAAAAAAAAAAGATTTTCCTTTACAAATTTCTAAAAGCCTTTTTGAATAAAATGATTTTTTAATATTGGTTGTTAAGTTACTATTTGAGTTTCTTGTTTGTTAGAAAGCCCGGATTACCTGGAAGGATGCTGTTTCAGACTTAGTATTACTAATATCGAGAACGAAGTAACCTATGATTATGAAGAAGTTGTTATATGTCGCAATTGGGATATGATTGATCAAGCTCGAAAGATGAATACAAATGAAATGTGAATGGTGACTAATGGTATCGTTCTTGTCTTCAATATTACATCATAAATTCCTTTTTGAATCCTAAATAAGTATGAACTTCTTTTTTTAAATAAACTCTTTATGATGATATCAAAAAGGAGGATATTTCATTCCTTTCAAATTTAATTGTTCCCCGCAACTTTTGCTTTCTGATTGAGACAAACAGTGTTATGATGAGACACTTTGTCAGAATGACGAAGGGCCGGGTGGGATGCCACCTAATCATGTGTTGTATGCTACATGGTATGAAAGACTGGCCATCTTAAGTACCAATGTGGTTGTCTCATTCATATTCAAATCCTTGTTTCTTCTTTCTTTCCAACTCTAAATTTTGTTAAATTGTGAATCCTTCTAGTTGCTTCGTTGTACTGTCATTCTTTGCACGAGTTTTTCAAACAGAAATCAACGTATTATGGACCAAGCGGGCAAAGTTCCATCCACTTCTCACGTATGAAAAGCAAACAAAGGCATATGACGAAAATTGCAAATCACTAGCCAGTCAGAGATGCACTAAGAGTCAAGGGAATCTACTCCAATGAGGAATACGTCTCCAAAAACAAGAAACTGTGATGACATGGATGAGTAGGGTGAATACCTTATGTGTTAGAGTATTAAAAGATGTGAGAGAAACTTAATTGTTTATCTCTCAAGGTTTTGTTGATGAGATGAATTACCCTATTGAATTGATAAGATTATGATTAAAGGACTAGCAAGTCAAGAATGTGTAATTGTTACATAAGAGAATACCAATAATGGAATTGGGATTTCTGGAAATAAGTTGTGAAGAATTGATATCATTTGAGACAAGAGGACTTGACATTATTCTAAGGAATGGATTGACTATGGAAGCATGATGCCCAAACAAACCGTCATGATGAAAAGATAGCTCTGAAGACTTCAGATGAGAATATGATGAGGCATAAAGGAAAAAGGAAGGTAAAGAATTGGTTAACGATGATTACGATGATCAAGATGTGAGTATTACGGTAATTATGAGATAAATAAAAGTTAGAGGCAAACAAAATTGAAGATTTTATAGCAATTAAAGAGTTTGAAGATATGTTTCCAGATAAGTATCAACAATTCCTCCAGATAGAGAAATGAAGCTCGCGATTGACGTAGCACCTGAGATGAAGCTAGTGACCAAGGCCTTTCACAAAATGGCACCAGTTAAAATGAGGAAATTAGCAAAGCAGATGCAAGAGATGTTAGAAGAAGGAGTGATTAGACCTAGTGTACCCCATAAGATGCACCGAAATTAATTATTAATAAGAAAGATGGAAGTATGGGATTACGCATCGACTAGCGAAAGCTCAACAAGTTTACTATCAAAAGCAATATCTGTTACCTTGACCCAATGATTTGTTGATCAAACGAAGGAAGCAAAGTACTTTTATAAGACTGATTTAAGACTTGGTATTTCACCAATTAAAGATTAAACCTATGGATGTATCAAAGATAATTTTCAGAACCAAGTACTGTTCTCGTATTGTCATTTGCATTAACCAATATACCAGTAATATTTGAACTTAATGGATAGGATCTCTAAAGAATATCTGAATAAGCTGTAGTGTAACATTTAAAGTCAACGGAGGACCATGCAAAGCATTTAATAATAACTGGGAAGGTGGAGAAGAACAAAAGAGATTCAGCAGAAATTAAAGTTACTATGAATAAAAGGAGACCAGAAACACCAACGAAAGTAAGAAGTTTTATCATGGGCCGGTTACTATCAGAAATTTGTGCTAGATTTCTTGAAAGTTGCAACATCTTGGGCGAAGCTAACCAGG
The DNA here is from genome assembly GCF_009905375.1 of Apium graveolens. NCBI lineage: Eukaryota > Viridiplantae > Streptophyta > Magnoliopsida > Apiales > Apiaceae > Apium > Apium graveolens. Next base: position 88,338,766 of record NC_133653.1, on the reverse strand, counting down.
AAAAGTAAGAAGTTATATGAAGTAGAAAAGGGTGAAGAAAGTTTTACGAGGATAAATGAAAGAATGGTTACAACACCTGCCTTATCATTTTGAAAGTATTAAGGAAATTTGGTAGTGTATAGTGATGCTTCTCATTAGGGAATAGGATGTGTGTTGATGCAGCACAGTAGAGTTATTGTATATGCATCCAGACAACCGAAACTTTATGAGCAGAAGTATCCTACCCATAATTTGGGATTAACAGTAATAATATTCGTTTTGAAAGATTTGGGAAACATGATATGTATGAAGAAAGGTGTAAGATCTATACGGGCTATAAGAGGTTGAAATATATATTCACGAGGAAAAGCAAAGATAGAGGAAAGCAATAACGGACATAGAGACTATACCGAAAGAATTATCTATGGAATTTTAAAAGTTGGAATTGGAAGTCAGAATTTATAATCCAAAAAGAGAAAGGACAGATAATATGACCTTTCCATCAAAGTTGTTAAGGGAAGGATAAGGAGATATCGAGAGAAGATAATGGATCACGATGTTAGCAGTAGTGAGAGGAAATTTATATGTCCAGGAGAACGATCACGATATCCCCAAGTTCTCTTCCAGCACTTGGAAGTTACAAGTAGAAGAATTAGGAAATGAGATGCCACAGGGAATTCATAGTATAAAGTATATACTCTACTGAAGTGATGCCAAAATATATGCAAAAAAAATAAAAATAATAATAATAATAATAAAAACAACGATAACCAGGTATAAGAAGGGTATTTCAAAATGGATTAGAAAGTGGTAGACACATCAAAGAATTAAGGTGAAGTATTGGAAGGCCTAGTGGATAAGGAAGACCCAAGAAGTGACTTTACAAGAGGCGAATCATGAAGTGGGAGTTTAGCAAAACCACAAATAAGAATAAGTGACCCCTATAAAGAATTAATTTCCTACGAGACCTAATTCGAGCAATATATTATATCTCAAGGATTAACTTAAGATCTAACCTGAGAAAATATCAGAGATTACGATTAAAGTGAGTTAAGAACATTGCAAGCTCTGGTGATATTATGTGAAATGACGAGTGTATCAGGTGGCTATAAGAAACTAAGGAACGTGGTGTATAAGGAGTACTTGGATAAGCAAACTGTATTTATTGATAACATCCTCAGCTACTCAAGGAACAAGAAAGTCTGTGTGGGATGCCCAAGGATTTTCTCCAAAGATCAGAAGGAATGCAACTATACGTTGAGTCTTCAAGAATGAAATTTTGACTAAGGTTAATAAAAGATTCCGAATTAATCCATTAACAACCACCTAAGCAAAACCGTATGGTAACGGATGTTTTAGGCAGACAGAAAGGATTGAATGTAATTAAGACCACCAAGAAGTTAATAAACGAATTGAAAAGAGTGAAATCTAAAGTTCAAATATTTAAAAATAACAGTACATGAAAATATGAGATTACTTTTCAACCTTAACTGATGGAAAAGAGTAAGAGATGTTCAAATGTTTGGAAATTAAGTTGAAAATGAGCACCGCCTATCATCCTTAAACGGAGAGTCAAAGTACGAAAGTGATTTAGGAACTGTAAGATATATTGAGAGATTAAGTTTTTAAGAAAACACTGGAATGATTATTTATCATGGATGTCAGCTTTGGAATGCTACTTTACCAAGCTTCATGTGAACGCGAGTGTAGGCTCCCATTTTTATTGAGATAAAGTGAGAGAAAGGAAGTTGTTAAATTCTAAGTTAATTCGACACACCAAGAGCATAGTGCTATTAGTTGAATTTGCTCGGAGTAGACAAAGAAAGAAGACGAAATTGTATTGAGAAAAAGTATGAGTATAGAAATAGGACCAGTAGTGTTAGCAAAAGTGTCGTCTTGAAAGAGATTGGATAAGTTTGAGTAGAAGGGACAAGCTAAGTCCTAAAATTAGTGAACCCCTCGAGGTATTGATAAATATAGATAAAGTTGTTCATAAATGTTATGACCGTCACACCAGTGTGTATACCTAATGTATTTTACTTGTCAATGTTAAAGTGATAAGTATTGGGTTTGAATTAAGTGATTGATCAGGAGCCAGTGGGGCTCTTGTCCGAGTTGTTCTGCATATAGTAATCAATCCAAATTCTTGATCGTCAAAGGCAAGTCCTTGGAAATGAGTGCGTACCTATTGTGAGTACGTTTGAACCCTCGAGTAGAAGGGTCTACTTAGAAATTAGAGTCATATATGCTTGACAAATATCCTCACTTGTGTAACTAGACCACATTCTGAGGACAGAATCTTTTTAAGGGGGAAGGATATAACGACTCGTGTATTTTCTTTTGAATTATTTAATTGTGCAATTATGGAAATTATTAAATACATAAAATATGTGCGTTAATTTTGACCGCTATGTGTTATTTAATTATTATCCATATGTGATTTATAGTGTACCGGGTTGTCCGCGCGATTAATTATGAGATCATATTGAATTGTTTTCACTTTCAGAAGTGGATTTAGTGCAAATTTATTTGCATAAATATTGGGAATGTTTCTAAAATTGTTTTTATGATTTTATAATTACAATAATTATTTTTAAGATTTTATAAAATTGAGAAATTAATATTTCATTAATTATTTATCTTTAAATGATTTTTTGAGTATGTTTAATGGTAAAATCCATATTTAATTCTAAAATTCTTTAAAAATTATGAAATTCATATTTTATTAAGTTTGAAATATTTCGAGAATTTTAAAATTATTTTGGAGATTTTTGGGATTAAATTTACCCGCGCGATGTTTCGTTTAATCGTTAAAAGCGGGGATAAGTGGCATTTCAAATATGATTTAAAAATTTTGAAAAATTTATAATTAATAACTTTGAATTATTTGTGACGTTTTAAAACTATTTTGGTAATTTTCGGGTAAATTTTTAACCGTGAATTATCGTTTTAGTCACAAGGTTCGGGACAAAATCGGGTCACGGGAAGTTCATATCAATCTCTTTTGATACGTGTCCACATTTTATTAATTTGCAGACACGTGTTGGGCATTGACTGGGAAACATAAATGATAAAAAATTAAATAAATATAAACAACAGAAAACTCTCTTCCTGTGTCTGTCTTCTCTCTCGCGTGCAATCTCCTCTGGCTCAGTTTCTTTCAATTTTGATCTCTTCCCTCTCTTTCTTTTTCTCGCTGTTTCTCTGATTCGTGTCTGGTTTTACCCTCGGTTTTGGTAAGTTCTGATGCCGGTGTTTTCTTTTCCGATCAAATCGCCGCCGCCCCTCTAGTTTATCTGGTGAGGTTTCGGTGGTGTGTGGTTATGTCCTCTGCTTACATATAAATGTATATACTCGTGTGTGTGAATGTGTTGAAGCCAGGGAGGCTATTTTCGAATTGCCAGCTGGGTTCTTTGTTTCCCGATCTGTTCTTCCGGCCGGTGGTTGTTTTTCCGGCTTGTTAAGTGTGTTATTGCTGTGCTGTTGTGACTGTTGTTATTTTGTTCTTGCTCCTCGCTGCCGTTCCATTTTCCGGCGAAAGCCGAGTAGTGGTTTGGGTGGCCGGATTCTTATTTCCTGAAACTATTGAATTTTATGATATTAGTTGATTAATTTCGTGAAATAACATAAGTATGCGCAGGAAATTTATTTCTTTTAATCGGCGAAATTTGTGTTGGAAATACGAGTTTAATTGGGTACCCGCAAATTTTACAGCCATCGGCGATGAGCCTCGGCGAGCCAACGGTGGACTGTGATGACGCGATTCTGAGTCCTAATATTTTTAACAAATAAAATTCGTGTTGTGTTTTTATTCTGGATTGAATTAGTTAATTAGTAAATGTTGAATCGGGATGGTTGAGTTAGTAGTGATTATCGAATTGTATCGGTGATTGGGAATTTTAGAATGGAGTGGTGAACTATTGTAGTTGTTAATGTTGTGAACTTTGTGGTTTGACGTCGATTGATGTTTCAACGGGTAGTCCGATAAACAAAGGAGACGCTGCCCGATTTTCAGAAACTGAATTACGTAAATACGGGAGCGTATCCGAGGATTATCGGAACGTCGAGCGAGTATAAGTAGATACATATAAGTATGTTTTATACAGAAACCTGATTGTATGTTGTGTTGTATATTTTGTCCAAAACACAGTAACCCTAATTTTGAAAAATGACGAGTATACGTATTTTCTAAAAATGAACACTGGATCGATTTCGATAATGTGAACCCTAATTGTTGACTGTGTTATTCTAATATGAATAATTACGAGTCGGGTTTGAATATCGTTGGATAAGAATTAGTATCGAGGATATGTCAAGCATACCTAGACGTCTAACGTAGGGTATTTCGACCCTGTAGGTTATAGTCGGGAACCTGAAAGTGGACGATGGACTAAAGATAACTTAGTGGTCAGTCGACGAGCTTAGTAGAGTTTCAACAGAAAGACCTGAGTGTCAAAGTCGAATCCAGTGGGATCTAGTGGTTGGACGTTAGAGCCTGAGCAGCAGAATCGGCTCAGAGTTGATCAGTAATAGTTGTAAAGCCTTGTAAGGCATGTACTTCTAAACCTTTCTCGAGATATATTGCAAATATTTCTAAATTCTCTTGTGACATATTGTTAATACTCAAAATAGCTCTATTTTATATTGGAAATACTTTGAATCCTTCAGCCTTGAACCTGAGCCACATCATTTGATCTTGAGCTGTAAGCCTTATTCTTTGTGAACCATTTCTTGTTGATTTACTAAATATTAAACCGCACAAATACCATACTACTCCACAAATATATAACCATCACATACCAAACACTGGAACAAAATTATTTTAAAAATACAGAAACTTTTGTACTTAACCATACCTTGTGACATCAAGGAATTAAAACCCTGTAAAAACTGTCAGATATATTTGATAATGTCATGGCTAATATGATTTATGTTTAGTTTTCAGATCTTACTTTAACAGAATAAATCAGTACTTACTGGAAGTCAGGACTTAAGGATATCAGTACTTATATTATCAGGAGATAATCATCAGAAGATGGATATCAGAACTTAAGTGCTGAAGGACGTTCAGATAAGGACAGTAGATGATTAAAGGAAAGAAGATCGAGATAAACATAAGAAGGGATATGCATGAAGAAGGAATTCCATGAAGAATAGAATACTTGGAAGAAAAGATATCTGATTGATATATTTTAGGAAGCAGAATTATATTCCATATCAATTAGCGATTATCTTGTAACTGTGTAGTATATAAACACAGACATCGGGTTTACACTATAAGTGTTATAATATTTGAGAAGATTATTCATTGTAACCCTAGCAGCTCTCGTGATATTTGTTCATCACTGAGAGGTAACAGTTCCATACTGTAACAGAGTTTATTGTTTCAATAAAGTTTGTTTTCTGTTACTTGAAATATTAAAAGTTCGATTTGATTGTATTTTACACTGTATTCACCCCCTCTACAGTATGTGTGACCTAACAAGTGGTATCAGAGCCTATCTGTTAACACACATACAGTTAAAGATCCAAACACAATCATGTCTGACACAGAAACTCCAACTAAGCCTACCAAAACTGAAGAACCTCCAAAGACATAAATTCAAAGTCGGTATGAAACCATCAGAGTTCCCATACTGAGACCATCTGAATATGCCATATGGAAGGTGAGGATGACCATGTTTCTGGAAGCTACAGATCCTGAATATCTTGATAGAATCAAGGAAGGGCCTCACAAACCAACCAAGCTTGCAGTTGCAGTTGCAGGTGAAGCAGCAAAGACCGTACCAAAGGAGAAGAGTGATTATACTGCTGAAGATATCGCATCAATTGCTAAGGATGCTAAGGTACGACACTTACTGCATAGTGCCATTGATAATGTAATGTCAAATAGGGTAATTAACTGCAAGACTGCTAAGGAGATATGGGATGCTCTGGAAACAAGGTGTCAGGGAACTGATACAATTAAGAAGAACATAAAGACAATACTCGCTCAAGAGTATGAACACTTTGACTCAAAGGCTAATGAGTCATTGACTGAGTTATATGATAGATTTGTCAAACTCTTGAATGATCTGTCACTGGTTAATAAGGATATGATCTTGAAGATTCAAACCTTAAATTCCTGTTAGCTCTTCCTGAATATTGGGATTTGAAGGCAACAACAATAAGAGACAACTACAGTCTTGATGAAACAACTCTTGATGAAATTTATGGAATGCTCAAGACTCATGAACTTGAGATGGAACAAAGAAGCAAGAGGAAAGGAGGAAAGTCAAGGACAGTTGCTCTTAAGGCTGAAGAAGAATCCCCCAAGGCAGCTACCTCAAGAAAAGACAAGGGTAAAGCTCTTTTCATAAAGTCTGATACTGAGTCTTCAAGTTCTGAAAGTGATGATGACTCAGATTCTGAAAGCTTGCCTGAGACTGATACTGATGAGGAGATGATGAAGCTGCGTGCTCTTATGGTGAAAGGGATCACAAAGATTGCATACAGGAAGTTCAGGAAGGGAAAGAAGTTTTCCAGGAAAGGTACAAGTTTTGATAAGAAGAATTTCAGAAGATCTGAAGGCAGAGGAGGAAAGTCTGATAGAGGAGATTATACCAATGTCAAATGCTATAACTGTGGTGAGAAAGGCCACATATCTCCTGATTGCAAGAAAGTAAAGGGTGACAAAGGCAAGGCTCTTGTCACAAAGCAAAAAAGTTGGACAGACACCTCAGACTCTGAAAGTGAGGAGAACTATGCGTTGATGGCAAATGCTGATAAAGAAAGTGCTGAGAGCAGTTCTGAAGCTGCTGAAACAAAGGTACCTCGGACTACTTATGCTTTTCATACTGATGATATTAATGAGTTGAGAAGATATCTTAAAACGATATTTGTTAGTTATAGAGATCAAACTTTAACATGTGAAAGATTAACTTCTGAAAATCTTGCTTTTAAGAAAAGAAATGATTTCTTAGAAAAAGAGTTAGTTATGTTCCATCAAACTCAGAAGGATAGAGATGATGCTTTTTATGTTAGGGATGAAGTGCTAAAAATGAATGAATCTCTAAAAACTGAGTTAGAAAAGGAAAGAGAGATAATCAGGACTTGGACTAACTCTGGCAGAACAACTCAAAATTTGCTAAGTAGTGAAAATTGGAAAGAGGGCTTAGGTTATGGAGAGGATAAGAATGATAAAGGAACTGTAGAAATTAAGCCTGTTGTTAAGCAAAAGCCAAAGTTTTGTAACTGTAAAGTCTGATAATGTACTTTGATTATTCATCTAATACCCGATTGTCCTGCAGGCTGGAGGCCACTTCTTTCATGTACTTTGACATACCCTTTCAGTAACCATGAATTTTTACCATGCTTTTATACAATAGTTTTATTGTTATTGATTATGATCAGGTTTTATTGAATTCTGTTGTTTATCATATTGAACTGCTTTAAAATTGGATAGTTTTCTTTGTGTAGACTAGATTCGTGGTCAGACCATATCAATGGTCAAGTTAGGCCGATGTGTGCCTTGGATCCAGTAGTTAGAGCAATGTTGTGTGCTTTGCTCGGGGTTAGTGCGTGACTGATCAGCAGCCTAACCTTGGTTTTAAAAACTTAAAACGAATATCCAATTCTATTGGTTGTTTAACAAGAAACTTGATTCGTTTGAATCATCTCGTTTATTATTGTTTAACCTCAGTGAATATTGATATGACTTGCTGAGCTAGTTAGCTCACTCTTGCAAATCTTTTTATGTATGCTACAGTTACAAGGGATACAGTTGATAGCGAGGTTTCCCAGTTCAATATTCGAGCTAGGATTCCAGATTATGGTTGATCGAGCTAGCAGGAGCTTATTGTAGTAGTGAGATAGTAAGGTTGTAAGAATAATTTCATATCAATTGTAAGTTAAATTGGTTGGGATTTGGTATGTTGTAATAAAGGTTATGATTATGGCTTGTTTTCATACTTTAACCTGTTGCGATCCGTGGTTATGTGAATCAGGGTCATTGCAATTAATATTTTATGTACAGGTTTATATATTGTGAATGTGTTGTGGACACCAAACTTCTGACCCGGGTTTGGAGGGCGCCACAAAGATCACCTCAAAGTTTCAACACTTTGCTGACCAAATGAAAAGATTAGATTTGACCACTATGGAAAAAGATGTCAAGAATCTGAGATAATCCTTCATTGCTCTTCATGAAGTGGTCCAACAACAAATCACCAATGCAAATGACACAAAGGTCAAACTGGACAAGCTTCACCAGACCAGATATGAGCCTTCTGCATTGCATATGGAGGGCATCAAACAAGATGTGGAAGCAACTTTTGGCTCCTCAACATCTAAAAGTTCTCATCATCATGTCTCAACCTCCACAAATCTTCAAATCCAATCTCTTCAACAACAAGTCTCAGAATTGCAGTCCTCAAATGCCTCCCTCAATGCTCAAGTTCAAGCCTTGACTTCTCTAGTTAAGAGTCAATAATTAGACATCCAGACCCTGATGGACTCTCACAAGCATCTCCAAATGCAGAATTATATTGCTTTGGGGGTCATCATGGGGAAGCTCAACATACCATTGCCCTCTCTACATGAACAAGTAAGGCCAGAATTACCAACTCCCCTACTCATACGTCACCAAGACTAAGGGGGAGTGAGGCTAGGATTCAACAATCCAGGGATGGTAAGGCAAAGTCTAAAGGGCCTATTCAGGTTGGTCAAAGATCTTCTCAAATTGATGTTGGAAAAGAATGACTTCTAAAGGCTGCAGAAGGACCCAATCAAGATCAGGAATTCAGTGAACTTCTTGCAGTACTAAGAATGTCTCTTCAAAATAATTATGTGACCTACAAGAAAGCATTGAACAAGAACATCAACTTCATCAGGGCAGTGGTTGTGAAAATTGATAAGTTCTTGGAGAAAAGGATTGTTGTAAACATTAATGAATTAATGATGGTGGTGTAGACAGGTGTCTTCGGGTGACTCTTCCAAATCTTCAAACTTTAAGAGCATCTGAACTGGATGTAATGATTGACAGAGTGAATCCAGTTATTCCAGAAGACACCCAACTTCTCCATGAGCTCAAAAAGGTACATATAGCAGCTTTTCCTGAAGCCTATCTATATCCAAACAAAGGAGTAGTCTATATTTGTCCAACAACCAAACAGAGCAAACATCTTCTTGTTCCTAAACACTGTGTCAGATCAAATATGAGGCTGATCATGACTTTACAGTCTGATCTAAAGTACAAAAGGAACAAGAAGCATGAGGATGTAGAGATGATACAAATCTTACACAGGTATCTTGTAAATGCTGACACCATGTTGCCAAATACTCAATACAATTTAAGAAATGACAAGGATGATGATGAGCAGAAGGATGACAAACAAAAACCCTCTGGCTCAAATCCAAGTCAATTTTCCAAAGCAACTGGCAGCAAGGACAAGAAGCAAGAAGAGAAAAAGGATGATGAGAAGAAGAAAGGGGATGAGAGGAGAAGGAAGAAAAAGCAAGATGAGTCAAGATCACAACCACAACAAACCCTAAAAATCCAAATAATTCAAGCTCAACCTTCAAAGCCAACAATCTCAAATATCAAACCACCTCAAACCTTGAAGCCCAAATTCCTATACAAACAAACTGCTAACTCCTTTATGAAAATACCAATCACCACAAGCCAATCATCTCTCAAGAAAATCATAAACCTACCCTCTGTAAAGCCATCACTCAAAATTAACTACAAGTCTATTGGGAGGAAACATAAGAAGGCTAAGCCTACTGAAAAAGTGGAAGTCACTGAAAGGGCCATCTGGAATTGTTTCAAGCAAGATGATTTTCTACCTTTAAACTGGTACATCTCAGATGAAGATTATTTTTAACAACTAGCTGAGGAAATAGTTAGAGTCTGGGTTGTAACTCTAAGGGAACTGAGAATCTACTATGAAGATGGATCCTTCACATTTCTACGTTGTACCTTAAATGGACACTCTCTCTCCCACAGAAATCAAAAGAGTGATAAGTTTACTAAAGGATAAGGATACTACTATAAGAGCATGGAGATCTGTTTTAGCTGAATGGCTGATAGTAAGAGAGGAAAGGAAAGGAAATAATAAGGCTGAATATGAGGAGAAGATAAGGAAATATGATGAGGAGATTGAAATGTTCATTAAAAGATTAGAAGAACTCAAGGAAAAAGGAATGAGTAGAATTTCTAAGGATGGAAAATTTCTAAATATCAAGGCTGGAAAATTCACAAGATTTAGGATTGATTTGCTAAATGGTTAACCAAAGAAAGACAGACTCAAACTTTTGGAAGCTCTAGAAGGGACACCTGTAATAGAAGAACTTGAAATTCTTGTTTACTTAATGGACCTTATTAGAGAAGAAATAGAAGCAAAAACAGTCTTTACATAATGTATAAATGTTGTAATTGTATCAATTTTTATGCATTAGTCTTATTTTCCATTGTAGCTTGGGGTTAGTCTTGTTAATAGGCATGAATTTGTGTTAAGCAATCTTCCCACAAATTGGGGGAGATTGTTGTGCAAAACATGCCTGTACAATAACAAGACTAAGTCAAATTGACAACCCTAAGTAAGTTGTATTGTAATCTTAGTTTGCGTTTTGTATTGTAACATTTAAAATCTGTAAAAATGTCAAAGAACAGACTGGAGTCTTTTTCTGTAAACAGTATCAAGCCGAATAATTCTATCTGGAAGAAGATTAAGAAGATCATGCCTCAGAAGAATTATGAAGAAGCTTGGAGTTGAATAAATCTGTTTTGAGAAAAATGTTCTAAGTCAAGATCTCTACAAGTCAAAGATTTAGTGTTATAGAGAAGTCATTCGATAACTCCAGAATTGTTAGGAATATGTTGTGTACTTGATGATAAGCTAAACAAAACACCTTAGTAGATTTAACTTAGTGAATTTTGTAGCACCCGAAGGATGATCAATTATAGTCCCGACGGATGATTCAATATAGTCCCGATGGATAACTAATTGATATCTACCGGGTGAGTAGCTTATGTAATAATAAGTACTGTAGCATATTTCTGCAAACAACTTTGTATAGATTCTGTAGTAGCTTATGAATCATGTAGACTGCTAGTAGATGTGCAGAATAGGTTGATTAAATGTAAATATAAGATGTCTTGTAATTCTACATAAATGAAATGGAGTCAAGTGATAAATGGCTACCCGACGGATGATAACAAAGCTACCCAACGGATGATCAACAAGGCTACCGGACAGAAAACAAGCATGTACCCGACGAATGATCAATTCAAATAGATGACAGTGACAACACAGTCACATGCGTCGAGTGTTTGTAAAAGGAATGTGGCAGCCTATTTAGCAGGATTTTGAGAACAAAGAAGCATTACCATTTCTATGCTATTATGAAGATATTCAAAGATGCTGGAATAGAGTAGTGAAGCAGCATGGAGTTAGACTTGATAGGTTTTGTTTTATTATTTTGTCTTATTATCATGTAAACTTGGTGATATATAAACCAAGTGTAGCTAGTAGAACAAACTAACTAAGCAAACACATTTTTAGCAGAGAAACATTTGTAAGCTGTATTCTGTAGAATTTCTATATAGTTTGTTTGTTCACTTGTACAAGCAGCTGTGAGCTATTCAAGCTTCACAGAGTTCTATTGATATATATATGATATGTCTACATAATTATATCACTTGCGTGTTACACTTAAGTCCCTCACTAAGGAAAATGCTAAAATTAAAGAAAACAATTTGTTTTTAAGTGAGATGAATAATGTGCTAGAGTCTCAGTTTATTGAATTTGAAAAATTGAGAATTGAGTGTAAGATTGCTAAGGATGAATTAACTGAGTCCTTGAAGAAAGAAGAGATTTTGAAGAAGCAGCTTGAACGAGAACAAGAAGTGATTAAAGTATGGAAATCATCCAGAGATGTTCATGCCCAAATCACTAAAGTTCAAGGAATTGAGTCCTATTGTGATGCAGCCTGGAAAAAGAGTAGGGAGAAGCTGTAATCCAATTTGGTTGAAGGATTGCTAACAGATGTAGACTCGACGGATGATGAGAGTCATCCGTCGGATAACCAAAAGGATTATTCGTCGAGTGACATAAATCCTTATCCGTCGGCTGTGAGCAAACCTGTGAGCAAAGCCAAACTTGCCAAGCTAAATGAGAAATATGGATCAGTTTCCAAAAAATTTGTTCCCGGAGAATCAAGTCAAGTGAAGAAGGAGAAGAAAGTGAATGTTGGTCATCTGTCCATCAACCAATTGAATGACAGATTAGAAAAGATAGAGGTTAAAACAGAAATTAAAAAGAAAAACAATAGAAATGGGAAAGTAGGGATTAACAAACATAACAACTACACACCTGATAAGTATGCTCCAAGAAAAATCTATTTTAAGTGTGGTAGTGTTAATCATTTGTCTGTTAATTGCAAACTTGCCATGCCTACTCCTATATCTGTACCCTCTCCTTTTCCCACCATGAATGCCATGCTTTCTATGCCTGTAAATGCTATGTCTGCTCAGAATATGAATGCACAATTTGCTAATATGCCATTTGTACCTAATCCTTATTATGTTGCATTTAGTATGCCTCAGATGCCATTTAGCATGCTTTACTGGAATAACATGTTTGCAAGCAGCATGCCTTTTCCTGTTAATCAAAATGTGCATGATAATTCTGTTTTAATGACTGGTTTCAAAGGTCCAACTCAGATGACTAAGGATAAATCAGATATCCCTAAGTCAAATGAAATTAAACCTTAAAAACCAAAGAAAAAAGCTAACAAGGCAGGACCCAAGGAAACTTGGGTACCAAAATCAACTTGATTTGATTTTGATGTGTGCAGGGAAACAGAAAGAATCTTTGGTACCTGGATAGTGGTTGTTCAAGGCACATGACTGGAGATTCTACCCTGCTCACAGAGTTCAAGGAGAGAACTGGCTCAAGTATTACTTTTGGAGATGACAATAAAGGTTATACTGTGGGATATGGCTTGATTTCAAAAGACAATGTCTTCTCTTATTGAAGCTGCAAGGACAATGCTTGAAGAATCAAAGTTACCAACATATTTTTGGGCTGAAGCTGTGAATACTGCCTGCTACATTCAGAACATTTCTTTGATTAATCAAGCAAAGTGTATGACATCCTACCAATTGTTCAAGAACAAGAAACCAACTCAAAATTTTCTTCATGTCTTTGGCTGCAAATGTTATATCTTGAGAAATCAGACTGATCAACATGGGAAGTTTGATTCTAAAGCAGATGAAGGAATTTTTGTTGGATATGCTGTGGGAAAAGCATATAGAGTCTACAATCTGAGAACCAACATTGTTATGGAATCAATACATGTAGTGTTTGATGATAAAAAGATTGAAGGACTGCAAGATGAAGATTTCCATGAGAGTCTCAAATTTGATAATGTGGAGACGGTTAGTGATGATGAAAGTGATCAGGAAACAATGGCAAAGGATAATGCAGAAAAATCTACTATTAATGAAACAGAAAATTCAACATCTGTCGAGTTGCAAAATGCTTCATCCGTCGGGAGACAATCTACTTTATCCGTCGGAAGACAATCAGCTTCATCCGTTGGAACATAAAGTACATCATCCACCGGGTCATTAAGAGAAGCTGAAAGTCTGAATAGATCACTTACAGAAAGTTCCCCTTTCTCAAATCAAAGATTCACAAACTCAGGGGGAGTTTATAATAATCAAAACTCAGTCACACATCAAGACAACAATGAGGCCTCTTCATCTAGAGCTAATCTACCTCAACAAAAGAAATGGACAAAAGATCACCCCTTTGAGCTCATCATTAGTGATGCATCTTCTAGAGTTCAAACAAGGAAAGCAACTCAAGAAGAATGTCTATATAGAAGATTCCTATCTAAGGAAGAACCAAAGAAGGTAGAAGAAGCTTTGTTGGATCCTGATTGGATTTTAGCTATGCAGGAGGAGCTAAACCAATTTGAAAGGAACAAGGTATGGAAGCTGGTACCCAAGCCTAAAGGAAAGAATTCAATTGACACCAAATGGGTATTCAGAAACAAGATGGATGAAAATGGCATAGTAGTAAGTAACAAAGCTAGATTAGTTGCTAAGGGCTATTGTCAACAAGAAGGAATAGATTTTAATGAAGCTTTTTCTCCTGTTGCAAGACTTGAAGCCATCAGAATTTTCTTGGCCTATGCAGCTCATGCGAATTTCAAGGTCTATTAAATGGATGTTAAAAGTGCTTTTCTAAATGGAGATTTGGAGGAGGAAGTCTATGTCAGTCAGCCTCCTGGTTTTGAAGATCCAAATTTTCCAAATCATGTTTACTACCTTTTGAAAGCACTTTATGGACTGAAGCAAGCACCTAGAGCCTGGTATGACACTTTATCAAAGTTTCTTTTGGAAAATCACTTCACAAGAGGTACTGTTGATAAAACCTTATTCTTTAGAAATGTTAATGGCTCTAGTATACTTGTTCAAATTTATGTAGATGATATTATATTTGGCTCTATAGATGAGAAACTTTGCAAAAAGTTTACCAAATTGATGCAAAGTAAGTATGAAATGAGCATGATAGGAGAACTAACCTACTTTCTTGGTTTACAAGTTAAGCAAGTTAGTGATGGAATATTCATTAGTCAAACTAAATACAGTCATGATCTTTTAAAGAAGTTTGATCTAATGGATTGCACATCTGCAAAAACTCCCATGACCACTGCAACTAAGCTTGAGTTAAACACTACTGAAAAGTCTGTTGATATTTCAAGCTATAGGGGCATGGTTGGCTCACTTTTGTACTTAATAGCTAGTAGGCCAGATATAATGTTTGCTACTTGTCTTTGTGCTAGATTTCAAGCTGATCCTAGAGAATCTCATTTACTAGCTATTAAGAGAATTTTCAGATATCTCAAGGGAACACCAAAACTTGGCATTTGGTACCCTAGAGATTATGGTTTTGATCTAATTGGTTATTCAGATACAGATTATGCAGGTTGTAAAATAGACAGAAAAAGTACAACTGGAACCTGTCAATTTCTAGGAAACAAGCTTGTGTCCTGGTTCTGTAAAAAGCAAAATTCAGTCTCTACTTCTACAGCTGAAGCTGAATATATTGCTGCTCGCAGTTGCTGTGCACAAATTTTATGGATGAAAAACCAATTGTTGGACTATGGTCTACAAGTGGATAGGATTCCTATTTTATGTGATAACACAAGTGCAATTGCCATCACTGAAAATCCAGTACAGCACTCAAGAACAAAGCACATAGACATCAAGTACCACTACATAAGAGAACATGTGGTGAATGGTACTGTAAATGAATTAGGTATGCTTAATTTCTCTTGAATTATTTCAGATATTTTTGCAAGTGGTTATGTAGCTAGAAATTTAATTGATTTTTCTGTTTTGGATGAAATTTTGGCTAAGTTAAAATTTACATCCCGACGGATGATCATTATCCATCGAGTTTGATCATCCGTCGGAAAACAATTTGTCAATAAAATCAATTATTTTTCTGGAATATTTTATAACTCGACGAATAACTGATTTATCCTCATCCGTCAAATTGTCTCAATCCTAGCCGTTAATTCCTTGAATATTATCCATCGAGTATACTTACCGCTTGTAAGCATGACACGATGGATAAGTGACAGAATTTTTACAGTTTATTTATTTTTAAACTGTTATTTTGTGCAATTTTTATTGGTTACTTTATTTTACTTTATTATTTTTTTGTCAGTTAATTTCTGAGATAGTATAAAAGCAAATTCACTTTTATTCATTTCTTTTATCATTCTCAAGATTCAATTGCTCTAATGTCTTTCTTCTCAAAAGCAAACTCTCTCTCTGCAAATTCCAAATCTCTAACAATGGCACCTATAGTGAAAATCATGTCTCAAACCGGTTATATCTATGAGAAAAACAACTTCTCAACTTTGGTGAACAAGGAGATTCAATAGTCTGGTGACTATCACAAAATAATGGATTTTGTGAAGAACTGCAAACTCAACTATGCCATGCTGGAATCACCCACCATTTACTGTGAGGTTGTTGAAGAGATATGGACAACTGCAGTGTATAACTCGACAGACAAGACCATCACATTCACCCTGAAAGGTAAGCAGTTTTGCATAAATAGTGATATTGTTAAAGCATGTTTCAAGATTCCTGATAATACTATAACTGCTCCACACACAGACACTGACATTGTTAATATGCTTAATTCCATGGGCTATGCACTCACTACTTCTAAATTAAGTGAAATTAGGAGGTTGGGTCTTAGGAAAGAATGGAGTTATCAGTGTGATGTAGTAACTAAGGTGTTTTCTGGTAAAATTAGTAACTTTGACTCTATAAACATTTCTAGGCTTAACATGCTTTACATGCTAATTACTGATAAGTACTTTAATTTCAGTGATTTGGTTTTGTTTGAGTTAGGCTGTAAGTTAGGAGAGATCAATAAGAGAGGTAAAAGTGTCTAGTATGCTAGATTCTTTATGATGCTTGCTAACCATCTTATTGAAGATATTGTGATTGAGAACCCAACCAACAAGTTAAATTGTTGGGTTCAAGAAAGAAGGATCATTGCAGACTTAAACAGAGCAAACCATCACAAGGAGGTTCTCTTGTACTACTTTCCGGTAATGGAGGGACCTCAGGTAAGTCAGGTAAATTCTATTGTCTCTACTCGTCCAACCTCACACATTTCTTTGCCTTCTAGTGTAGCTATGGTATCTGTGCCAATGACCAAACAGATACCTACCCAAGCTACCAAACCAATAAAAGTTTCTAAATGCAAAGCTAAGAAAGCCCCTTCTGATTTCTTTCAAAAGAAATCAGTTGTAAAATCCACCAAACCTAAAGAGGGGAGTGTGAAGGTGGGCAAGAAAGGTGAAGGACAGGGTGAAAATCAAAGAAGCCCTAAGGATAAGGTTGGAGAGGTGAGTGTTTCCCAGCCTAACCACACTATAGTTTCTCAACAAACTATAGTGCTTAAAAAGGATTTAAGCTCATTACTAGTTGTATCCTCCCAAAAGGATGTGACTATGGAACAAAGCTCTCCACCAAGAGCACAGGCCAAGAGGGTAAGGGACACAAGCTCACCCCAAACTTATGCCAGAAAGAAGAACCAAAAACCCTTGGGGATGAACATGGATCACACACTGTGCAAACTGGTGCTAAAGACCCAGTCACTGCACCATCTCAAAGTCAGGTTGATGTGGCTCCAATAAATGTGGAATCATAGCCAAAATCTCTCATAATTGAAGCACCTGATACACCAAATTCTCCCACACACTCACTGGATGTTGACATGATCAATACATCACTTCCAAATTCTCCATCTTTAACTCTCTTGGAGAAGCCAAAAATCCAAGTAAGTGAGCATCATCTTTTAAAAGATTTGTTAGCTCATTTACCTTTTCTTTCTGAGACTGTTGAGACATCTGTGCCAAAATTTTCATCAATATGCACAGAGTCTACAATAGTCTCCACTCCAAACTCAATTATTTCTTCTATCCCGATGGATATTTATCATCCGTCGAGTAGTGATTGTATCCCGACGGATAAGCTTAACAGCAGTCATCCGTCAGATAGTGAAACTGCTAACCCGATGGATATTCCTCATCCGTCGGGTGTCTCTGCACAGCTTCAAATTTCATCAATTCTTACAAGTGCAGAGGACTTAGTAGTGGTGCAATCTCTCTTAGGACTGAGGGAAGGGAGTGAATTGAGTGAGAGTCTGGGTTGCTCCCAGGAAAAAGGAGAGAAAAGGAGTGATCAAATGCAGTCCATTTCTTCAGGACTGGAAAAAGTGAGTGAGAGGAGTCCCACCTTAGATGGTGAAGGTGAGGGTGTGAGGGTGGGGAGCCAAGGGGAGCCCTTGATGCAAAAAGAGAGATAAAATGAGAAAAATGCAGGTACAGGAGAAATAATGGTGGAATCCATTGCAAGTGAGTCAATGAATGCCAATGATGCAGACTTAGAGAAACTATCTCAGCACAATCAAGCTGTTATAAGTTCATTCTCTTTGGATGCTGAGGCATTTACTCATCCTGTCCCAGCATATCAAATTTTGGCTGGCCAGGACAATGAGAATGCAGAAAGGATGCTGAACTTGGTGCACACCACTCAGTCAATGCAAAGAGCTAAGGATGTTATTACAACTATGCCACCTAAAGGTGATGATGATGTTGACCATGGCACAGGTGAATCTGATGATTTCTTTGGAGATGATAGTGCAAGTGAGGAACTCATGAACATAGGGGGAGAAGTAGGCACCAACTCTAGATATGGCCTTCCCTCATGGGCATTCTCGAAGGATTGTGATCTTCAACATTTTAAGGTCACTCTCATTAATCAAATCTAGGAAATACATAATGTTATTCAATCCACAACAGATGAAGGCACCAAGCAACTTCTACAAGCACATCTTAATTCTCTACATCTGCATCAAATTCAAGGCTTCCAACACTATCAGGATATCACTTCTATCAAAACAGAGATCACTTAAGTGAAGAAGGATATAGCTGATAGATTAGATGCAAAACTTTCAGAAGCTACAATGCTTGATATCAAAAGACAATTAAGGAAGAACACTGATTTGCCACCAAGGTGGATTCCTTGGAGAAAAGAATGATAACAATGGAAGCCTCTCTAACAGCTATACATCTACATCAGGCACAACAAACAGACTTGCTTCAAAGGCTAGTGGCAGCACAAACCCCTTCTTCTACTCAACTTGCTGATAACAAAAAGGGGGAGAAAGAAACCTCTTCTAAGGGGGAGAAAGCAAGCTCAATTGTCTTATTCAGTCAAGGGGAATCAAGAAGTGAGGGGGAGCAAAAAGTGCTAAACATACAAGTCAGCAAAGTGATTGTGCTAACAATTGCTTTCATAAAGCCACCAATGTTGGATAACATTGATCTAATCCATCTAGCAGCTGAAAAGCTTAAGTCAAAATCAAATTCTAAGATGCCTGATGTTACAGCTCTAGAGAAGGAAATAAGAGAAAAATAGATGCAGATATTCAACAAAAGTTTGGGCCAATTCAGAAGCTAGACAAAGTCTTCAATCATCACTCTAAAGTCATGAAAATTTCTGTGAATGACATAAGTATGAACTATGTGGAAAGAGGTCAAACTTCCTGCATCAAATCTCTAAAGAAAGATCTCATCATGAAGGCCAAAAGGAACTACTTTAAGTTTTCAGATAAGAATCCTATGGATACAGTATTTGAAACACCTAGGCCAGATGAGAAGAAGCTGTTGGCTAGGTCTATTGCATTCTACAAGGATCCAACTGATTTAGTGCTTAAAAGGAGAATTGCTAAAATTTACACAAATGGTAAGGAGATTTGTGTGGTGGTTGGACACCCACTATTTGTGAAAGCTAAGAAGGAAGAGAAAAAAAGAATCATGCTAGAAAAGAAGCAAGCTGCTTTGGATGCTAAGAAGCAAAAGCAAAAGAAAGAATAAGCTGCTATCTTGGCCAAGCTTCAAGCTGTAAAAACCACAACAGAACTCCCTGTACAACCAACTGTAATTACTGATCCTAAGGATCTGAAAATGCAAGAAGAATCACAGCAGAAAAGAAGATTTAGATACAAATTCCATTCCAAGAGGAAAGTGAACTTTAATGATGAGGAATTGGAAGACCAATTTCCCAAAAAGCCTACAACTACAACACAGACATCAAAACCCTCAGTGGTATTTAAAGAATTCAAAGTGGTTGATCCAACAAGAAATATTCATGGTGAACCAATTGTTCCTAAAGATGAGCCAGTAGACTGGGATAGTTTACCAATTCCTAAGCTAAATTTACCCATCTTCAAGACAAAGAAGACAAAGACTAGAGCTAGCAAGAAAGTAAAGCCTGTATCTCTCAGATCCAAAGCTCTAACCAAATCCCAACCCACAGTCAACAAGAGAGATCTCATGTACATTTGTGATATCAAGGAATTTTCAGACTTGAATCTCTACTTGGATGAACTGGAAGAAGTAAGAGGAATTGATGCTTACAGACATCTTCCGGAAAGACTGGTATTTATATACAAGGGAGGGAAAAAGATGACATGGCCGCTTCATAGGATTCTCCAAGAAAGCCAATCTGTTCAGATTAAAGTATACTCATCCTTCAAAAAGAACTTTGGATACAATGTGAATGCAAGAAGAATAGTTCTAAAGAGGATTGAGGAACTAAGGAGTACTAGAGCCAAAGATGCACTTCTAAAAACTCTATCTATTCTCTTTATAGGAAAAAGAGTGCATCTAAGGCCCTATTGGCTGATGGAATTCATGGATGACAAAGGTGTTAGAAGATTCTTCAGATTTGAGGACCAATTGAGTATCTCTAGTAATGAGACTCTTTTGGAAATGTCGGAAATGCTAAATCTCTCAGAAGCTGATGAACTTGAATTCCACAGACAACTTCATAATCAAATTGAAGAAAACAACAGAAGGCTTGGGAAAAAATCCAGACAATCAAGGAAATAGATCTATCTGCTCAGACTAGAGGAGCATCTTGATAACAATTGTGAGCAATTTCTTTGGGTACTTTACATTGTTCAACTTTCAGCAAATTATAGCACTTATCAGTTTTATCTATTATTTTTCAATCTGTATCTTTAGGATGTTTTGTTATCATCAAGTTTCTATTAATTTATGCCTACAATTCCAGTAGACATAAATTGGGGGGATTGTTAGGAATATGTTGTGTACTTGATGATAAGCTAAATAAAACACCTTAGTAGATTTAACTTAGTGAATTTTGTAGCACCCGGCGGATGATCAATTATAGTCCTGACGGATGATTCAATATAGTCCCGACGGATGACTAATTGATATCCACCGAGTAAGTAGCTTATGTAACAATAAGTACTTAGCACATTTCTGCAAACAACTTTGTATAGATTCTGTAGTAGCTTATGAATCATGTAGACTGCTAGTAGATGTGCAGAATAGATTGATTAAATGTAAATATAAGATCTCTTGTAATTCTGCACAAATGAAATGGAGTCAAGTGATAAATGGCTACCCGACGGATGATCAACAAAGCTACCCGACGGATGATCAACAAGGCTACTCGACGGATAACAAGCATGTACCCGATGGATGATCAATTCAAATATCTGTTGACAGTGACAACACAGTCACATGCGTCGAGTGTTTGCAAAAGGAATGTGGCAGCCTGTTTAGCAGGATTTTGAGAACAAAGAAGCATTACCATTTACATGCTATTATGAAGATATTCAAAGATGCTGGAATAGAGTAGTGAAGCAGCATGGAGTTAGACTTGATAGGTTTTGTTTTATTATCTTGTCTTATTATCATGTAAACTTGGTGATATATAAACCAAGTGTAGCTAGTAGAACAAACTAACTAAGCAAACATATTTTTAGCAGAGAAACATTTGTAAGCTGTAGTCTGTAGAATTTCTCTGTAGTTTGTTTGTTCACTTGTACAAGCAGCTGTGAGCTATTCAAGCTTCACAGAGTTCTCTTGATATATATATATATATATATATATATATATATATATATATATATATCTGGTGGATACATTCAAATCCACCATAAAATTTTAAAAACTTGTGTTTTTATTACTTGTGTTTTGCTTTATATAATTCTCTCATTCCGCACTTTGCAAATCAAACACTGAGATATAAATTGAGTTAGAACCATTTTTCATAAATCCCAAAAAGTAGCCAGAATTACATTCAACCCCCCCTTCTATAATTCTTGTTGTATTGTTAGGGAATAACAAGAATGACTTATAGAGAAGTCAGGAAAGCTACTAGAGAACTCAGAGATATCGACAAGCCAAATTGAAGACATGAAGATTGGAGGAATTGACAAGTCATTTCTTCACTAGAGAACTCTGAGATATCGACAAGTCAAAATATCACTAGAGAACTCTGAGATATCGACAAGTCAAGATATCACTAGAGAACTCTGAGATATCGATAAATCAAGATATCACTAGAGAACTCTGAGTTATCGACAAGTCAATTAGTCACTAGAGAACTTAGAGATATCGATATGCCAAAGTGAAGACATGAAGATGAGAGATCTCGACAAGCTAAAATTCTCTTATAGAGAACTCAGAGACCTCTACAAGTCAAAACAACTATAGTGTAATGAGAGATCTCGATAAGCCAAGATACTTACCAAGATGTCAAGTCCTCTATATACCAAACTGGAGATCTCGAGGTAAAACTCAAAGTACAAAGTGCAGACCAGTTCAATATCCAATATTATCAATCAACAAACAATCTAATCAAGTTGGATTGACAAGTCTACAAAAAGCCGCTTGAAGAGTGCAAGATCAAAGGCCAAGATTAACTAGCAAAGTAAAGTCACAAGCGTGCAAGATTAGCAAGATACACTAAGCCAGAAATAGATAGATTTGATTATCTAAAAATAGGGTTTAGTATATTCTGTTGCATGCTGTGCAATAACCAGTGTTTACTGATCTATAAAGTAAATACTGGATGTTTTGTCAATTGTAACAATTTAGATAAGAAAAATCTTGTATTCTCTCAAGGAAGCAGCTAAGCTCTTTAGCAACAAAGAGCCTAAAATTTTTGTAGCAAAACATTCTTAATTTTAATATAATATTAAGTGAGTTTTGAAAGATTCGTGTTCACTGTTATTGATTGTTTAATTTCAGTATTAACACATCTCACTGCAAGATTTAATTTACTTTGTTCATAACCATAAGCACTTCAAGAAAAGCAGAAAAACACAAAAACACATTCACCCCCCTGTGTGTAATTCATTATCTAACAAGAGGCATGGTTGGCTCACTTTTATACTTAATAACTAGTAGGGCAGATATAATGTTTGCTACTTGTCTTTGTGCTAGATTTCAAGCTGATCCTAGAAAATCTCATTTAGTAGCTACTAAGAGAATTTTCAGATATCTGAAAGGAACATCAAAACTTGGCATTTGGTATTCTAGAGATTCTGGTTTTGATCTAATTGGTTATTCAGATACAGATTATGCAGGTTGTAAAATTGATAGAAAAAGTACAACAGGAACCTGTCAATTTATAGGAAACAAGCTAGTGTCCTGGTTTAGTAAGAAATAAAATTCAGTCTCTACTTCTACAGCTGAGGCTGAATATATTTTTGGTGGTAGTTGTTGTGCAAAGATTTTATGGATGAAAAATCAGTTATTGGACTATGGTCTATATAACGACTCGTATATTTTGAATTATTTGAAAGTATAATTGTTGAATAATTAATTAAATAAAATATGTGTATTGGGTTTGACATCATTGTGTTGTTTATTATTATTTATGTGTGATTATTGGTGCACGGGAAATTATTTGTGTATTTAATTATTGAGCCGTATTGTTTTTTTTCACTTTTAAAAGTTGTTTTATTGTAGATTTATTTGCATAAATACTTGAATTACCTCTAAAATTATTTTTATGGTTTTATAATTACAATAATTATTTTTAGAAATTTATAAAATTTAGAAATCGATGTTTCATTGATTATTTATCCTTGAATGATTTTCTGATTATATTAAAATGTAAATTCAATATTAAATTCCGAATGTTTCAAAAATTACGAAACTCATATTTCATTAAGTTTGGAATATTTCGATAATTTTAAAATTATTTCAGAAAATTTTCTGATTAAATTCACCCGCACGTTTGTTCGCTAAATTGTTAAATGCGGGTATATTGCATGATTAAAAAACGCTTTAAAAATTATGAAAATTTTACTTTATTAATCTTTAAATATGCCGGAACTTTTAAAATTATTTTGGTAATCTTTCAAGTTATATTCACCCGCAAGTTGTTTGTTAAATCGCGAAAAATGAATCGAAATCGGGCTGCCAGAAGGTCATACATATACTTTTTGCTAAGTGTTCGGTTTTCAGAGGTGTAATTGTAATGTGTTGCTGCTGAGTTTTAGCAGTTAAATAATAAAATATTTATAGAAATCAATTGATAAGAATAATCATCCTTATCTCCCTCCCTTCTTTATCATTCTCCCACCTCTTCTTTTTCTTCTTTCCCTTCTGTCATTTTCTGATTCCTTCATTTCCCCTGCTCTATTATTTTCGGTAACAGCATGCTCCCTGTTCTGTTTTCTTTTACCTTCCTCACCGCCCCTCTCCGTTTTCCGGCGAGGGTGGTGGTGACGGGTGGTGTTCGTCCGTGTGGGTAAGTTCTTGTGTATGTGGGTAATTACTCGAGTGTTGCCTTACTTTGATTACGTATCTGTTATATCCTTTCCGGCCGCCGCCGTGTTCTGGCCAGCGAGGTGGCCTGCGCGTGAGTATTGCGCGTGTCTTGTGTGTATTGGTGCTGTATTAGTTGTGTTGCAATTGTATTACTCGAATCCCTATCTATTTTGTTTTTTCTTGATAAAACCGAATGAATTTCTGTGATTCTCGGATTATGATATTTATTTATTCAAAATTATTTTATTTGGTGAAATTTGTGTCGAAAACCCGAATTTAGTCGGGCACCCGCGAATTTCGCCGCCGTCGGCGATGAGCCTCGGCAAGCCGACGGTGGACTGTGATGATCATTCTGAGTCCTAAATTTATAAAAATTTTAAAATAAATAATTTAGTTCATAAAATTATTTTCGAAACAAAAAATCGTTAATTAGTAAATATTGTGACTTGGAATGATTGTTGGGTTATTTGTTGATTGTGACGTCGATTATGTTTTGACGGGTAGCACGATAAACAAAGGAGACGCTGCCCGATTTTTGGGAAATTAATTCCAAAAGAATTCCGGAACGTATCCTATAAATTATCGGGAATATCGGTCGAGTGTATATACTTATATAATTATAAACATTTCACGAGATCAACTTGCATGTCATGATCAACTATTTTGTATAATAACAGACAACCCTATTTTCCCGTAGTGACGGGTATATGTATTTCTGAAAATGATTATTGAACCGAATTATGAATACGTGAACCTTATCTGTTATGTGTATTATAGTAATACAAATAATTACGAGTCGAGATTTGATATCGAATGGGTAGGTTTGTTAGCGAGGATATGCCAAGCATAATCGAATGTCTAAATTAGGGTATTTCGACTTTGTAGGTTCTAGTCGAAAGGCCAGAGAGTTGACGTCGGACTAAAGATAGCCTAGTGATCAGTCGACAAGCTCAGCAAGGTTCCAAGCAAAGGACCTGAGTGTTGAAGTCAGATCCAGGATAGTCAATTAGTTAGACGATAAAGCCGAGCATCCAAGTTGATCCAAAGTCAACTAGTACTGGTTGTAAAGCTCTGCAAGGTAAGTACCCCTGACCATTCTTTTATGGTTCATTATATATGAATGAACTGTTGTTTTACTTTCAAGCAGGAACAGAAACGTTTTAAGCTACGTATCCCCTGTAGTTATAAATAATTGTTTTCAACCTGTTTAGGGGAAAAGTAACTACAAAAGGTACCTATCTCGAATGAAAATGATTTGTCAACCAGTTTTACGTTTGTTGTTAAATGAACAGTTTTAAACTAAGATAGGTACAAGTGATTTTGAACACTGGATAAAACGATCAAATATTGGAGATATAGGGGCCAGAATGGCCTATTGAGGTGGCGTAAGAGGCTAATTCTGTTGTGCGCATTACATAACCGATTAGTCCAGCAGGTCAGAGACCTAGCTAGTCTCTGAGTTCCGGAACAGGTTTATGGGATGGCAATTGGAGCCGTCTGGTGTTGATAGCCTGATCAGTTGTCTTCACATATCCACTACGTATTTGATTTAGTTTTGTGGTTCCCGTGACGGAACAAATGGTTTTGTGATTCCTGTAATGGAACAATGGATTTGGAATTAGAAATAGCATGCTAAAATTGGACTATGGTATTTACACACAACACACAACTGATGAATTGTTTTACAGAGCATGCTAGTTTTAAATATCCAGTTTATACATGTTTTACTTGTTTTGTAACAAGTTGTGAATTTTGTTCCTATAAATATTTTATCATAAATTGTTTTACTTTTTATTCATATAGTTGTACTGCTGAGCAATTGATTGCTCACCCTTGCAAAATGTTTTGTATATATGTATTGCATATGTTTAGGAGACTCCTCTGTCGTAGTCAGGGCAAGGTTCCACTTCCTTCCGTACCAGGCTCCTCTGAGGTAGTTGTGCCAGACCAGATGTGGTCTGTTAAGTTGGTGTATTAAGTTCGTTGTGTCGGGATTGTTGAAATAAGTTGGTTTTGTAATAAGTTGTAACCTAAGTCATTCTTAAACCTGGAAAAGGTCTTGGTAAAGGGGTCGTGTTTTGTGATAATATTGAATTGGATTATATCATGTTTGTTATTATTGTTGTTGGTGACGTCAACTCCTGACCCCGGGGTTGAGTCCGTCACAGTCTACATGTGGACAAGATCCCAATTTTCTGTCACAACATAAATGCCATTGCTATTACTAAAAATCATGTGCAACATTCAAGGATAAAGCACATTGACATCAAGTACCACTTCATTCGAGAACATGTCATGAATGGTACTGTGGAACTTTATTTTGTTCCAAGTGAGAAATAACTTGCAGACATCTTTACCAAGCCACTTGATGAGTCCACCTTTACTAGCTTGGTAAGTGAGTTAGGCATGCTTAATTATTCCTAAATTGTTTTGATGTCTAAGCAATTTGAAATGTAGCCAGAATCAAATTTGATTTTTCTTATAAAGATGAAATTTTGGCTAAGCCAAAATTTACATCTCGAAGGATGTTCATTATCCGTTGAAAATGAATATCCGTTGAATTTTATTATTTGTTGAAAATCAAATATTTTTCCTGGATACTTTTTATCTCGACGGATATCTGTTTAATCTATATCCGTTGATTTGCTTTAATTATAGCCGTTAATTCTATTCCTTATCCGTCGAATTTACTTACAGTATGTAAGTATATATCGATGGATAATCTTTAAAATTTCTACAGTTTATTTCATTTTTAAACAGCTATTTTGAGTAAATTTCATTGGGTACTTTATTCTACTTCTTAAGTTTTACTTGTTTATTTATGAGAAAGTATAAAAGCCCCCTTTCAAATTATCATTTTACTTTATCTTTCTCAAAGCATTTTTCTCTCTTCGTCTCTAAAACAAAGCCCCTTTTCTCTGTAACTGCTCTCAAACAAAACAATAGCACCAGTAATCAAAATCATATCCCAATCTAGATTTGTCTATGAAAAGAACTACTTTGTAGCACTGGTGAATATCTAGTTATGCACAAGATGATGGACTTCATTCGAACTTGCAAACTTAGCTATGCAATGCTTGAATATCCAGTTATTGACTATGAAGTTGTGGAGGAGATTTGGACTACTGTAGTGTACAACTCAAAAGATAAGACCATTGCCTTCTCTCTCAAAGGTAACGGCTATTGCATTAACTATGATGAAATTCAAGCATGCTTTCGTTTACCTGAAAAAACACACTTGTTCCACACACAGAAATAGATGTGAGCACCATGCTTGTGTCTATGGGTTATTCTCTAAATCCTGCCAAATTGGGTGAGGTTAGGAGAATAGGCCTTAGAAAAGAGTGGAGCTTCCTCTGTGACTCTTTTATTAAAGCATTTTCAGGAAAGATTGGCAATTTTGATGCGGTTAGTTACTCTATGGTTAACATGCTTTACATGCTTTTAAGTGATAAGTACTTCAATTTTAGCAGTTCTGTAATATATAAACTAGGGTATAAGTTAGGAGAAATTAAGAAGAGGTCTAAGAACATATAATATGCTAGATTTATTATGATGATAGCAAATCATGTGTGTAAGGACCTCTTAATTGAGAACCCAACAAATAAGCTTAATTGTTGGGTCCAAGAAAAGAGGGTTTTTGCTGATCTTAACAGGAATAATCTCCACAGTAAGGTACCTCTCAACTACTTGCCAATCATGGAGGCACCTCAGGTAAGTGAGGTAAATGTTTCTATCTCTACTATTTCCCAACCTGAAGTTTCTATGCAAACAACTGTGGCTATGACATCCGTGACAGTGACCAAATAGATGCCTACCCAAGCCACAAAATCCAAAATTTTTAAATCCAAGTCAAAGAAACCCCACTGTAGTTCCTCCCAAAAGAAACTAGTTCTAAAAACTACCAAAACACAAGAGGGGAGTGTGAAGGGTGGTGAGACAGGTGAGGGACAGGGTAAAAATCAAAGAAACCCTAAGGATAAGGAGAGTGAGGTTTGTGTGACCCAAACCAGCCACACTGCAGTTTCCCAACAAACTGTAGTGCTTAATAAGGAAATAATCTCATTACTAGTTGCATCCTCCCAAAAGGATGTGACTATTTAAACAAGCTCTCAGCCAAGAGCACAGGCTAAAAGGGGAAGAGATATAGACCAACCTTAAACTTATATAAGAAAGAAGAAATATAAACCTATGGGGGAGTCACAGGGTGCACACATAATGCCAACTGCAGTCAAAGACTCAGTTACTGCACCATCACAAAGTCAGGTTGATTTGGCTCCAATAAATGTGGAGTCACATCCAAAATCTCTCACAATTGAGACACCTCACACACACAATTCTCCCTCAAACTCACTGGATATGGACATGATAAATACATCAATTCCTGATTCTCCATCTTTGAAACTCATGGAGGAGGCAAAATCCAAAGCAAGTGAGCATCATCTTTTAGATGATTTATTGGCTCACTTGTCATTTCTTTCTGATACTACCAAGAAATCTGTGCTTAATCTCAAATCAATCACCACAGATTCTACAGTAGTTTCAACTCCTAACTCTATCATTTCTACTTTCTCGACGGATGTTCCTCATCCATCGACTAGTGATTATCTCTCGACGGATAAGCTTCACAGCAATTATTCGTCGACATTCACAACTACTATTTCGACGGATGTCTCTCATCCATTGGAAATCTCTACACAACTTGAAATTTCCACAAATGTTACAAGTGTAGATGAATTAGTGGTTGTTCAATAACTATTAGGATTAAGGGAAGGGAGTGAACTGAGTGAGAGGCTGAGTTGCTCTCAGAAAAAAGGAGAGGAAAAGAGTGAGCAAATGCATGTTATTTCTTCCAGCACGGCAAAAGTGAGTGAGAGGAGTCCCACCTTAGATGGTAAAGGTGAGGGTATGAGGGTGGGAAGCCAAGGGGAGCCCTTGATGCAAGAAAAGAGAGATAATGAGAGAAAAGCAGGTACACCAGAAGAATGGGAAGAGCCCATTATTAGTAAGTTAAGGGATGTCAATTATGCAGAAAAGAAGCAACTATTTCAGCAAGAATATCAAGCTGTTTTAGATTATGTCTCCTTTAATGCTAAGGCATTTACTCATCTGTTCCAGAATATCAAATTTTAGCTGGACAGGGCAATGAGACTACTGAAAGGTCTTTGAACTTGGTGCACACTACAGCTTCTATGCTAAGAGCCAGGATGCAATAAATTCACTACCTTCTACAGCTGGTGATGACCTTGATTATCCTTCTGGTGCTTCTGGTGATTCTACTGGAGAAGACTCTCTTTGATAGGATGATGAGGATGTAGGCAGGAGCACATGGGGAGAAGTAGAAACTCCAGACTGGATGTTTTCAAAGGACTGCAATTATCATCGCTTCAAATCTACCCTATTCAAACTCATTCACCAAACTCAAGCAGCAATCCAAGCCACAAATAGTGCCAGCACCAAGATTTTTCTGCAAGCACATCCGGAGTCCCTACAGTTGCACAACATTCAAGCTCTCCAACATTCTCAAACTGTGGATGTACTGAAGCAAGATATTGCACAAGTCAAGAAGGATATTTATAAAAGATTGGATGCTAAACTTCCTGATACTACAATGACCAGCCTCAATCAAAATCTCAGAAAAGATTATGACTTGAATAACAAAGTTGAGGATCTGGGTTCAAGACTGTCCAAAGTGGAGAATTCAGTTGCTCAAATTCTCTCACATCAACAAACTCAAACTCAACTGCTACAACAACTGGTGGCTGCTCAAACTTCCAACCCTGCTCAACTTGATGATAACAAAAAGGGAAAGAAAGATGCACTTGTCCAAGTTAGTAAGGGGGAGAAGGATGTGCACATTCAAGTCAGTAAAGTAATTATTCCAGCCATTCATTTCTCCAAGCCACCAGTGTTAGATAGCATTGACCTAATCAACATTGCAGCAGCTGAGCTCAAGCTGAAACAACAAATGAAAAAAATTGATGAGAAAATTGAAAAGGTTTTTGGTCCAATTCAGAAACAAGAAAAATCTGTGAAGCACTTCACACAATTGAGACAAATTCCAATAAGTGAAATGAGCTTGAGAAATATGGAGAGAGGTCAAACCTCAGCTAGAAGACATTAAAAGCCCATTGTGATCTTGAAATGCAAGAATCATTCATCAAAACATTCTGGAAAGAATCCTTTGGACCTAGTCTATGCAACTCCTCAGCCTGATGAAAAGAAGCTGCTTGGTCACCCCATTGCCTATCATAAAGATCTAAGAGACTCAGTCTTGAAGAAAATAATAGCTAAAATCTAAAGAAATGGAAAACTGATTTGTGTGATAGCTGGACATCCTCAATTTGGAGAAGCCAAGAAAGAAGAAAAATTGAGACTCGAGAATCTAGAAAGGCAGGCTGCCTTAGAAGCTAAGAAACAAGCTGGGAAGCTTGCCACCAAATCAGAAGTTGAGAAGCCTGCCACTAGTACTGAAACTGAGAAGCTGGAGGGACCAAAGCAGAAGTCAGGAAGGGGTATAGAAAGGAAAGAGCAAAGAGGAAGCTGGTATTTGAAGAAGAAGAGGAAGAACCTAAGCCAACTCAGTCTACCACTGCAAATCAACCAACCTTGCCCATAATGAAGCAAGTTGAAATCAACGTCAGTCCTAAGGTAAATTTTCATGATGAACCAATTATTCCTAAAGATGAACCAATAGACTGGGAAAGCCTACCTATATCTGAGCCGAACATCCCAATACCTACCTCCACTAAAAGAAGAAAGAATATACCAAGCAAGCCAGTCAAATCTATCCCATTCAAATCCAAAACCCTGTCTAAATCCAAGCTAACAGTCAACAAAGGAGATCAGCTCTTTATTTGTGACATAAAGGAGTTTTTAGACATAAATCTTTACCTGGATGAGCTCGATGAAATGAGAACTATTGATGCCCACAACAGACTCCCAGAAAGACTAGTGTTCAGATACAAGGGTGGAAAGGAATTTACTTGGCCTCTTCACAGAATTCTCAATGAAGGCTACTCTATCTTAGTAAAAGTATTCTCTACAATCATGAAAAGCTTTGGATTCAACATGGTTGCTAAAAAGGATATAATCAACAAAATTGAACAAATAAGACACAGCTGGAGAGACCCAAGTTTACTACCAAGAGTCTTAACCATTCCTTACACTAGGAATAGAGTGCACTTGAGGCCATACTGGTTAATGGAGTTCAAAGATGAAAAGAACACCAGAAGATTTTTCAGACTAGAAGACAAGCTAAAGATTTCAAGCAATGAAACTCTCAAGGAAATGCAGGAGATGCGGGATCAATCTAATGAAGATAAATCTGAGTTCTATAGACAACTCCAACACCAGATTGAAGAGAACAATGAAAAACTGGGAAAGAAGACTAGACATTCAAGGAGAAAAGATTAATTTTCTCAGACTAGAGGAGCACCTTGAACAAAAGCTTGTAAGACGTGTGTGAACTTTCTTTTATCAAATTTCAATAAACTTGAAGAACTTATAATTTTATATACTATTGAATGATTTTTTTGTAAAGGGTTTTTGTTATCATCAAGTCCCTTTAAATTTATTCCTATAATTCTAGTAAACATAAATTGGGAGAGATTGTTAGGAATATGTTGTTGGCTTGATGATATTCTACCAAAACACCTTAGTAGATTTAATTAAGTGAAATTGTAGCTCTCAACGGATAATCTTACTTGTCCTCCGTTGAGAGAGTAGCTTATGTTCAAATAAGTTTTTGTAGCACATTCATGTGTACTATAATGCCTTAAAGGATTACAAGTTGTAGGATATTCTAAGTCATGTTGACTGCAAGAATGATATGTAAAATAGGTTGGATAATTATATATATTAGATGCCTTGTAATTTTGTATAAGTGAAATTGATTCAACTGCTAGGGAAATACTGTCAACGGATGTTTCTAAAAGGCTTCAACGGATGACCCAAGTCACATTCGACGGATGATCCAACAGAGTCTCGATGGATGATTCAATAGAGTTTCGACGGATGATCCAACAGAGTCTCGATGGATGACAAATTTAAATAGGAGTTGATAGTGACTTGACAGTCACATGGGTTGATTGTATACAAAAGGAATGTGGCAGCCTGTAATCAGGGTTTATGAAGATCATGAAGCATTTCCATTTCCATGCTAACTTGAAGAAATACAAATATGCTGGATGGAGAAATGAAGAAGCACGTGATTAGACTTTGATAGTTTTGTTTTATTAGTTTATCTCTTTCACATGTAACTTGGTGATATATAAACCAAGAGTAGCAAGTAGAAAAAATATCGATCGAAAGAACTGAAAAATAGATAAGTCAAAATCTGTTAAGAATTTCTAAGTTCTCTATTTTAAAATTCACTTGTAAGCAGCTGTGTGCTTTTTGCATCACAGAGATCTTCTACATTTATATGTATTTCTGGTGAAAACAACAATCCACCAGAAAGTTTTTAAACATCTTTGTTTATTTACTTTGTGTTTGAATACTTGAATATTTTTTATCCGCACTTAGCATATTCATACACAGTTATATTTATATTTACAAGAAGTTTTAAAAAAATTGAAAAGAAACCAAGAATTACATTCAACCCTCCTTCTGTAATTCTACTTGTTAGATTGTTTGGGAATAACAATATTGGTCACTTCTAAGGATGGCACATAAGCCATTTTGGTACAGCCACTCAAAGTTATACCAATGGTCTCTAACACTCAAGGTACAATTCTTTCTTTATCTGATGGAATGATTATAAATAGATCTGTTGATAGGGATACCTCTATTTATATGACTACAGACCACTCCTCTTTGCCACCTCTTATTTCTTCGTTTCCTAGTGAGTTGAGCCATTCTAGTGAGAATGTGAGAAAAGATCAAGAGAAAATAGAATTATTGAGAGGCAGTCTCCTGTATAGGCAAAAGATGAGGTGGATTTGAGTGACAAAAATGAGCTAAATATTACTATTTAAAATAATATATGTGTGAGAAGTGATGAGATCACTTTAAAAGAAAAGAGAGATTTAGGTTTTGGTTCTCTTATTTCAGGTTCATCACAGGACACTACACCTTTTAAGTCAAATCTTGATTTAATGCTCAAAGGCAAAGTTTCTAATGTTATTTCTGATGATCCTAAGACATTTTCTGTTTCTGATGATGAGTTTGGAGATTCTGATGATGATGATAATCCTGATGATGCTGCTTTGAAAGTTGGAATAGAAGCATCTAAATTGTCTAATTTTGGTTCATCATCTGGTCATGTTGTGTATATGTTGTGTACTTGATGATTACATGAACAAAACACCCTAGTAGATTTTACTTAGTGAAATAATGTAGCACTCGACGGATAAGAATTATAGTCCCGACGGATGACTCATTATAGTCCCGACGGATGATGACTTATTATCCATCGAGTGAGTAGCTTATGTAACAATAAGTCTGTAGCACATTTTTGCATTCACTATTGTATAGATTTTGTAGGTAGTATTCAAGTCATGTTGACTTTAATTAGATATGCAGAATAGGTTGATTAATTGTACATAGATGATGTCTTGTAATTCTGCATAAGTGAAATGAAGTCAAGTGTCAGATTGCTACCCGACGGATGAACAACAATGCACCCGACGGATGATCATGAACCCGACGGATAAAGAATTCAAATATCTATTGACAGTGAAAACACAGTCACATGCGTCGAGTGGATGCAAATGGAATGTGGTAGCCTATTCAACTGGGTTTTCGAGAACAAAGAAGCATTGCCATTTCCATGCTATTATGAAGATATTCAAAGATGCTGAAATAGAGTAATGAAGTAGCATTGTAATAGACTAGATAGTTTTTGTTTTATTATCTTGTGTTATTACTTTGTAATCTTGGTGACATATAAACCAAGTAGTAGCAACTAAGATACTATCGATCTAAGCAAGAAAACAGAGAAACATTTTGTAAGCAGGATTCTTAGGATTTCTCTGAAGTCTTAGAAGTTCAATTATTGTAAGCAGCTGTGAGCATTTTTGCACACAGAGTTCTCTCGATATATAATATATATCTCTGGTGGAATCATTCAAATCCACCAAAAAGTTTTTAAAGACTCTTGTTTTTAATTACTTGTGTTTTGATTCAATTAAGTTTTTTTATTCCGCATTGTGCTAATCAATACACTTATATTTATATTTGAGTTAGAACATTTTATTTAAAAAAAAGGTTTTAAGAATTTCATTCAACCCCCCTTCTGTAATTCTTGTCATATTGTTAAGGGACTAACAATTGGTATCAGAGCAAGCTCTTAACAAACAAAGAGTTTAAAGATCAAAACAATACAACAAGATGAACAAGAAGGATGTTGGAGTCAAGATTCCTTTTCTGGATAAAGATAATTACCATCATTGGAAGGTAAAGATGTATCTTCATATGCTTTCTCAAGATGAGGCCTATGTGGACTGCATAGAAAGAGGCCCTCATGTTCCAATGAGAGCTGCAATAGGAAACGAGCCATCAGTCCCCAAGCCAAGGCATGAATGGTCTGATCCTGATATTGAACAAGTCAAGAAGGATAAAAAGGCCATGAATATCCTGTTTAATGGAGTTGATGGAGATATGTTTGACAACATTATCAACTGCAAAACTGCCAAGGAAGTTTGGGATACAATACAGATCATCTGTGATGGCACTGAGCAAGTTAGAGAAAACAAGATGCAGCTCCTGATTCAACAATATGAGCATTTCCATAATGAAGAAAGTGAGTCTCTCACTGACATCTTTAGTAGGTTTCAGAAACTACTAAATGCTTTAAAGTTGCATGGAAGGGTCTATCAGACTAAAGATTCCAATCTGAAATTCCTTAGATCTCTTCCAAAGGACTGGAAACCAATGATAGTTTCATTAAGAAACTCACAAGATTATAAGGAGTTTACTTTGGAGAGACTGTATGGCATCCTGAAAACCTATGAGCATGAAATAGAGCAGGATGAAAGGATGGAGAGAGGAAAGAAGAAAGGAGGATCCATTGCACTAGTTGCTGAGTCGGAAAGGGAGAAGGAAGTGAAGATGGAAGCTGTTGAGTCAACTTCAAGGGTCTGTGAAAACAAGGGCAAGGGGCTTGCAGCTGAAAATGAAGATTCATTGAGCCAAGATGACATGGAGGACATTGATGAACATCTAGCATTTCTTTCCAGAAGATTTGCCAAGCTCAAGTTCAAGAAGAACTTTGGAGCAGCCAAGCCAAATAGAAACATGGTGGATAAATCAAAATTCAAATGTTTCAAATATGGCTTGGCAGGGCACTTTTCCAGTGAGTGTAGAAAGTCAAATCCCAGCAAGAAAAAGTTTGAGTCTGTGGATTATAAGCAAAAATACTTTTATCTGCTCAAGCAAAAGGAAAGGGCATTTATTACACAAGAAAATGACTGGGCAGCAGATGGTCTGGATGAAGAAGAAGATGTCAGCTATGTTAATCTAGCCCTAATGGCCAAGTCTGATGAGACAGAAACAAGTTCCTCAAGCAATCAGGTAATTACTACAAACCTTGCACATTTATCTAAAGCTGAGTGTAATGATGCCATAAATGACATGTCTACAAAGTTATATCATTTGCGTGTTACACTTAAGTCTCTTACTAAAGAAAATGCTAAAATCAAAGAAAACAATTTTTTTTAAGTGAGAGGAATAATGTGCTTGAGTCTCAGTTCATTGATTTTGAAAAGTTAAGATTTGAGTGTAAGATTTCCAAGGAGGAATTAACTGAGTCCTTGAAGAAGGAAGAAATTTTGAAGAAGCAGCTCGAGCGTGAACAAGAGGTGATTAAGGCATGGAAAACATCCAGGGATGTCCATGCTCAAATCATCAAAGTTCAAGGAATTGAGTCTTTGTGTGATGAAGCCTGGAAAAAGAACAAGGAGAAACTAGAACCAAATTTGGTGGATGGAGTGCTAACAGATGTAGACTCGACGGATGATGAGAGTCATCCGTCGGATAACAAAAAGTGTTATCCGTCGAATGATGAAAATCCTCATCCGTCGGCTGTGAGCAAGCCTATCAATAAAGCCAAACTTGTTAAGCTGAATGAGAAGTATGGGTCTGTTTCCAATAATTTTGTTCCAGGAAAATCTAGTCAAGTTAAGAAAGGGAAAAAGGCTAATGTTGGTCACATGACTGTGAAACAGTTAAGTGACAGACTTGAAAAGATTGAGGTAAAAAAAGAGACTAAAAAGAAAAACAATAGAAATGGTAAAGTAGGGATTAACAAACACAATAACTACACACCTAATAAATATGCTCCTAGAAAAATCTGTGTCAAGTGTGGTAGTGTAAATCATTTGTCTGTTAATTGCAAATCTGTCATGCCTACTTCCATGTCTTTGCCACCTCAATTTCCTAACATGAATGCCATGCCTCCCATGCCTATGAATGCTATGTCTGCACAGAATATGAATGCTCAGTTTGCTAACATGCCATTTGCACCTAATCCTTATTATGTTGCATTTAGTATGCCACATATGCTATTTAGCATACCATATTGGAATAACATGTTTACTAACAGCATGCCATTCCCTGTTAATAATAATATGTATGATAATTCTATTATAATGAATGGTTTCAAAGGCCAAACTCAAATGACCAAGGATGAATCTGATATCCCTAAATCAAATGAGATAAAGCCTAAGAAATATAAAAAGAAAGCTAACAAGGCAGGACCCAAGGAAACTTGGGTACCAAAATCAACTTGATTTGATTTTGATGTGTGCAGGGAAACAAAAAGAATCTTTGGTACTTGGATATTGGTTGTTCAAGACACATGACTGGTGATTCTACCCTTCTCACAGAATGTAAGGAGAGAGCTGGCCCAAGTATTACTTTTGGAGATGACAGCAAGGGTTATACTGTGGGATATGGCTTGATTTCAAAGGACAATGTCATCATTGAGGAGGTTGCCTTAGTGGATGGTCTCAAACACAATCTATTGAGTATTAGCCAGCTTTGTGATAAAGGCAATTCAGTAACCTTCAACTCAGAAGCCTGTGTTGTGACTAATAAAAGAAGCAACAAAGTGGTTCTCACTGGTGTGAGAAAAGGAAATGTGTACCTAGCTGATTTTAACTCATCTAATGCAGAATCTGTTACTTGTCTTCTCAGTAAAGCAAGTTAGGATGAAAGTTGGCTATGGCACAAGAAGCTATCCCATTTAAACTTCAAGACCATGAATGAGCTAGTAAAAAAAGAACTGGTTAGAGGCATTCCTCTAGTGGAGTTTTCTAAGCATGGACTGTGTGATGCCTGCCAAAAAGGGAAGCAGATTAAAGCATCATTCAGGAAGAAACTTGATTCAACAATTGAAGAGCCTTTGCACTGCTTCACATGGATTTGTTTGGACCAGTCAATGTATTGTCCATCTCAAGGAAAAAATTTTTCCTAGTAATTGTAGATGATTTCTCAAAGTTCTCTTGGACATATTTCCTAAAGTCTAAAGATGAGGCTAGTGAAATCATCATCAATCACATAAGGTAAGTCAATAATCATCCTGATTTCAAGGTTAGAAGAATCAGGAGTAACAATGGAACTGAATTCAAGAATTCTGTCATAAGAGTATTTTGTGAGGAAAATGGGATTCTGCATGAGTTTTCAGCAACAAGAACTCCACAACAGAATGGAGTAGTAGAAAGAAAGAACAGGTCACTTATTGAAGCTGTAAGGACAATGCTTGAGGAATCTAAGTTACCAACATATTTCTGGGCTGAAGCTGTAAATACTGCATGCTACACTCAGAATATTTCTCTGGTTAATCAAGAAAGATGCATGACTCCCTATCAATTGTTCAAGAACAAGAAGCCAACTCTAAACTTTCTTCATGTCTTTGGTTGTAAATGCTATATTATGAGAAATCAAACTGATCAAAATGGGAAGTTTGATGCTAGAGCAGATGAAGGAATTTTTGTTGGATATGTTGTTGGTAAAGCATATAGAGTCTACAATCTAAGAACCAACATTGTTGTGGAATCAATACATGCCGTGTTTAATGATAAAAAGATTGAAGGACTGAAAGATGGAGATTACCGTGAGAGCCTCAAATTTGACAATGTGGAGATGGTTAGTGATGACAGTGATGACGAAAGTGATCAAGAAATAGTGTCTAAGGATAATGCAGATAAATCTACTACTAATGAAGCACAAAACTCAACATCTGTCGAGTTACATAATGCTTCATCCGTCGGGAGGCAATCTGTGTTATCCGTCGGGAGACAACCAGCTTCATCCGTTAGTACTCAAAATTCACCATCCTTCGGGTTATCAAAATAAGCAGGAGTTCAAGATAGATCACCTATAGAAAGTTCCCTTTTCTCAAATCAAAGATCCACAAACTCAGGGGGAGTTTCCAACAATCAAAACTCAATCACACATCAAGACAACAATGAGGTTTCTTCATCTAGAGCTAATCTACCTCAACAAAGGAAATGGACAAAAGATCACCTCTTTGAGCTAATAATTGGTGATGTCTCTTCTAGAGTTCAAACCAGAAGAGCAACTCAAGAAGAATGTCTATACAGCAGCTTTCTTTCCAAGGAAGAACCAAAGAAGGTAGAAGAAGCTTTGTTGGATCCTGATTGGATTTTAGCTATGCAGGAGGAGCTAAACCAATTTGAAAGGAATAATGTATGGAAGCTGATACCCAAGCCTAAAGGAAAGAATCCAATAGACACCAAATGGGTATTCAGAAACCAGATGGATGAAAATGATATAGTAGTCAGGAACAAAGCTAGATTGGTTGCTAGGGGCTATTTTCAACAAGAAGGTATAGATTTTGATGAAACATTTGCTCCTGTTGCAAGACTTGAAGCAATCAAAATCTTCTTAGCTTATGCAGCCCATGCCAATTTTAAGGTCTATCAAATGGATGTCAAAAGTGCCTTTCTAAATAGAGATTTGGAGGAAGAAGTCTATGTCAGTCAACCTCCTGGTTTTGAAGATCCAAATTTTCCAGATCATGTCTACTATCTTTTGAAAGCACTTTATGGACTGAAGCAAGCACCTAGAGCCTGGTATGACACTTTATCAAAGTTCCTTTTGGAAAATCACTTCACAAGAGGTACTGTAGATAAAACTTTATTTTTCAGAAATGTTAATGGCTCTAGTATACTTGTTCAAATTTATGTGGATGATATTATTTTTGGCTCTACAGATGAGAAACTTTGCAAAAAGTTTGCCAAATTGATGCAAAGTATGTATGAAATGAGTATGATGGGAGAACTGACTTACTTTCTTGATTTACAAGTTAAGCAAGTTAGTGACGGAATATTCATTAGTCAAACTAAATATATTTTTGATCTTTTAAAGAAGTTTGATCTAATGGATTGCACATCTGCAAAAACTCCCATGGCTACTGCAACTAAGCTTGATCTAACTGGTTATTCAGATGCAGATTATGCAGGTTGTAGAATTGACAGAAAAAGCACAACAGGAACCTGTCAATTTCTAGGAGACAAGCTTGTGTCCTGGTTCAGTAAAAAGCAAAATTCAGTTTCTACTTCTACAGCTGAAGCTGAATATATTGCTGCTGGCAGTTGCTGTGCACAGATTTTATGGATGAAAAATCAATTTCTAGACTATGGTTTGCAAGTTGAGAGGATTCCTATTTTCTGTGATAACACAAGTGCAATAGCCATCACTGAAAATCCAGTACAACATTCAAGGACAAAGCACATAGATATCAAGTACCATTTCATAAGGGAACATGTAATGAATGGTACTGTGGAACTACATTTTGTTCCAAGTGAGAAGCAGCTTGTAGATATCTTTACCAAGCCACTGGATGAATCCACCTTTTCAAGGTTGGTAAGTGAGTTAGGTATGCTTAATTACTCTTAAATCTATCTGAGTTAATTTGCAAGTTGGAATGCAGCCAAAAATTTAATTGATTTTTCAGTCTTTGATGGAATTTTGGCTAAGTCAAAATTTCCATCTCGACGGATGACCTTTATCCATCGAGTTTGGTCATCCGTCGGAATACTATTTGTTAGGTCCCAATGTGTTTGTAGAAGGGGGTTGAATACAAACAGTACCGAATAATCGAATTAAATGCGGAATAAAAATGTGAAACAAAATTCAAGTTAAATAAGAATATTATTAAACTTGAAAGGTGTTACAACAACTGTATCGATTACAAGGAATTAATCTCAAATTAATTATCACAAATCTAGAATAAATTCGACATGAACTTTTTCTATTTTTGCAATAAAAAGATTCAAATGCTAAAAGCAATTTGAGATTAAGTTCTAGGGATTTTGATCCGCTAGATTGTTACACAAGAGCAAGATAAAGATTTCTAGTGGTTTAGATTTAACAATAAAAACTAGAAATATGATCTTGAAATATGCAGATGAAAAGATGAAATATTGCTGCTTGTTTTTCTTTTCTGCTTTGTTCTTGACTTCTGTGTTCTGGATAATGAATGTGTTCTGCTTCTGCTTCTTTTAATCAAACAACAGACTTGAATGAACTGGAGTGACAATCGGTGAGACAATCCAATTGTACTAGCAAGACAATCTGTTGAACTGGAGAGACTTTCGGTATGACTATTGTTTATACTAGCAAGACAATCTGATTGAACTAGCAAGACAATCCTCTTCCAGTGTAACTTTCGGCAAGACAATTATTTGTACTAACATGACTTTCGGTATGACTATTGATTGTCATACCGATTGTCATATTAGTACAATCAGATTTGTCTTGCTGAATTTAAATGAATTTTAATCCAATTTAAATTCTGAAAATCCTTAATATTAATTCTGAATTAATTAATCAATTAATTCAATTAATAAATAAATTAATCTTTGCAGATATAATTTATTTTCTTAATTAAATTATATGACTCAATTAATTAATAGAGAATTAATACTAATCTTGAGCAGCAACCATTCTTCTGAATATCTTCTGAAAATCACTGAAAATTATGAATCAATTCCACCACTTCAGTGTTGACACTCGATGTACTGTCTGGTTCATGAGTGACTAACTTTCATGACGTTTCTTCATATCTTGACTTTGACAACTTGATTTTCTTCAGATTAAATCCTTGTAATATTCTGATACCCTGACGAGATCTCTGTCACTTGATTAAATCCACAATCTTGATTTATATCACTGAGGCATGATCAATTTCTTGAACTTCTTCCAGTGAATTAATTCCTCAAGTCTGTAGATGAACCTTGTTTCTGAATCCTTTGACAGATATTACTTTGCGAGATCTCTTCGACGGTAGATCCACTATTTACTTATTACATTCTTATTTGAGTTGAGTTAAATCCTCGAATATACAAATAGGCTATGACATATGCCTTACAATCTCCCCCTATTTGTTTGTTAGACAATAACACACAAATACCTAGAGGATAACTCAACTAACAAATAAGAAAAAGATATAAAAAGAAATGCAAAGTAAATAGCAGAAAAGTTCTGGATAACATTTAACATTTTTAAGATTCCAAATAGATGTTCCTCTAGACTGAACATATCTTCAAGTAGTTTCATCTTCATTTGTACAACCACATTTCCTGTTGAGAAGCGCATATCTGTCTTTCTTCTCCCCCTATGAGAATAAACTGAATAAAGAAGATCACCTTCGTTTACCACCTCTCCCGTACAATAGGATCCGCAGATAAAAATCAATGGTACTCCCCTTTTGAAAAAAAATTCTCCCCTTACTAGAAAATCACCTTGTGTTTACAACCTCTCCCGTATAATAAGATCCGTAGTTACAAACAACAATGGTGTGGTGTAGTGTACATGTGTAGGATCTTTTTCTTCCTCCCTGCTATTTCTCCCCCTTAGTTGAGGAATCCTCCAAACTATTACTTAAGCTTTTATCTCCCCCTTAAAGAAGGAATGTATGTCGTCGTCTGAAGGAGTTCTCATATTTCACTTGGTTGGAAAAGAAATAACAAGTAGTTTCTCTTTCTTCCTCACTGTGAGTGTGTGATTCTGTTTTAGTGTACCTCACATGTATTTCACTCTTCTCTCCACTCGTGTTTACACTCATTCTCACAAGTGTATCACTCCTCTCATAGCTCCAACATTCAGCTGTACCTGTAAGGAAAATCACCTTAGCCATCCTTAAGGAGGTCACAGGTGGTGCAATGGGAGTTCGCAAATCCCCATCCTTGTTAAACTCGTCAGATGAATCTGAGTCATAATCTACAAGTTGCTAGTTTCCCTTTTAGGGTTCCAGATTTGAATTCTGGGAAGGTAAGTAATGATCCAACGAATTTAGCATAAAGATCAAAGTTCCCTTCTAATGTCTGTGAAGACATTTCCTTGTGACTCATCTGGTAATATCTGAATCATTGTCAACAAGTTGCCGATCTGCACCTATGTCAGATCCACTATCTGCAGATGCATCCAGGGGATTTAAGCTTGGGGAGGTAGACACTGACCACTAACATATGGCTTTTGGATCAGTATCCTCTCCTTACACCTGTAAAGGCAATTGGTCCATTAACGAACCTTGAACAATCGAATCTGACCTTAAAATGGTCGAAACTCTTGTTTCCGTCAACTCATCCTTTGTG
Source organism: Apium graveolens (assembly GCF_009905375.1). Classification (NCBI taxonomy): domain Eukaryota; kingdom Viridiplantae; phylum Streptophyta; class Magnoliopsida; order Apiales; family Apiaceae; genus Apium; species Apium graveolens. Next base: position 88,296,041 of record NC_133653.1, on the reverse strand, counting down.
TGTGTAACCTTTCCTTGTGCATCAAGAATTGTTTATGTTTGAAGTGGTGACACTACATCGGATGCCTTGGCCGACAAGCAAAATTCAATAGATGCACCCTGTTGAGAGAATGAATCTAGTAACTGTTTTTGTGCCTTTTCAGCCATTACATCTTTTTGAGAAGATGTATGGGGGCTAGCAGTTGTCTCGGTTTAAATACTACTCATCTATGTAGGAGACAGAGCTACTGGGTTGACTTCAGAACCTTCCTTATGTGGTGCACTAAGGCACTATCTCCCTCACGCTCATTCATACTACATTTAGTGGTAAGAGAGTGTTGGTTGGTTCTGTTTCTGTGTTTGTCTTTACAGTCTGGGATAGATGTTGTGGGTTTTCAACCTCATGACTGTCAATGAAAGAAAGTCATTGGAGACTGAACCTATATCACAGAACATATGGCAATAGAGAGAAAGTGATTTACAATAGTGATTTCAAAAGATTTTACATGATATAAGAAATCACTAATGTAGAAAGAAGTTTGAGTTCAATGATAGCATTATCAATATATCACTGCACATATAAAACAATATGATTGTGCCTAGTGATAAGAGAGTTATAAATATGATGACTCTACTAGTTCATATTAAATTATAATTTCAGTTAGAGTGCCATACCATGTCCTTGACGATTGCTTGAGTAGTACACTAGTTCATACCAACCTCAAGTGAGATTGTGAAGAAGAGATTGCATAGTCCAATAGATCTGCAGTTGCAAAGTCCATGAACTGTGGTGCATTGACTTCCACTTTTGACTCACCAACCAGGAGTACACTTGTACACATCTTACTAGAGTCCAATTCCAAGTGTAATGTGTAGCAGGTGCCTGATATGTCGTAATATTCTCAAGTCTCGTCACTGGTGCTATATGTTAGATACTGCTTCCTGATAATAACCTAGCACAATATACAAAATTTCACTGATAACATATCCAGCTTGCAAACAGCCATATCCCTCAGATAAACCTTTGCTGTTATCTCCAAAGGTAACCAGGGGGCCAGCTTTCTCAACCACATTTGATAGCAGGGCTCTATCTCCGGTCATATGTCTTGATGATCCACTGTCAAGAATCCACACTACCGGTTACACCTGTTTAATGCCCTGCACTACAAATGGATTAGACCTTATTCAGAACCCAAACTTGGTTGGGCCCGGCATACTTGTAGAATTATCCTTTGTCAGGCAAAACAACATTTTTAATTTTATTGGTCTCAACTTTCTCACTGACTGAACATTTGACCTTATAAATAGCCTTAACAAATTTCTGTTTAGGCTTAGGCACAAATGTCTCCTTTCTAGCCTTAGAAGGACTAGCAGTCTTAGACCTATCATGCTTCTTGTTATTCACATGTTGACGAGGAGTAGTCTTAACATTAGAAACATGCTTACCATTAAAATAAGCAGACATCATATTAAAAGCACAAGACATATAATTAGAAACACCACATGCTTTATGAGAGATATTAATAGCAGGCAATTTATGCATGGTAGACATGACATTTTTGTTATCCAACTCATGTGTGTCTGAGTTAGTCTCAGTTGCTTTCACAACTTTGACTGGAACTTTTGACACACTCGACTTGGAAACAACCTTCTCATTAGCAAGATCTTCAACACGTATTTCTTCTTGAATAACAGAAGAGGTCGCATCAAATGGTTCAGCAATTGATGCTTTATAGAGGGGTTCATCAACACCCTTAAGCACATGTGGTACTTCCCTCCCTTTAGCACAGACATGAGGAGGGGAGTTTATGCCTAATTCTCCAATAGCAACATTGTAATCATAACCTATTCCAGATGTTTGATTAACAGCTTGCTTACTGTAGAACTCTTTAGCCTTTGAACAAGAATTGAAGTAGGCTCTAACCTTAGTCTCAAGATCGGTGATCTTGTCTTTGAGAATAGTTTCAAGTTTTCTATAACAGTCAACTATATTCTCTAGAAAAGATACTTGTTCTTTTAACTTGTCTTGATTAATGTGCACAAGTCTTAATTCATTGACCTCTTTCTCAAGGTCTTTGATTTGCTGACTTAACAGTTCATTATCACGACGAGCACAATCTAAGGAACTTCCTAGATGATAAACTAATTCAGCATCAGTATATTTTACCTCTTTTCTTGATGATGAAGCTTTTCCATCAATAGCCATAAGAGCAAGATTCTCATCGTCTTCATCTTCACTATCAGTATCATCCCAGCTTCTTCCCTTTGCCAGGTAAGCCCTTTCAGAGTTACTCTTCTGATTTGAATCATAAGAGTTCTTCCTTACTTGCTTTGGCTTCCTGCATTCTGTGGCAAAGTGTCCCAACTCATTGCAGTTATGGCATTTGATGGTGCTCCGATCAACCATCCCTGTTTTGTATCCACCACTGCTGGTGTTAGAGGATGAAGATCCACCTTTCTGGAATTTGTTGTCGTTGGACTTGTACTTAAGCTTGGGATTCCTCTTGAATCTGAAATTGGAGAATCTTTTGACAATTTGGGCCATTGACTCATCTTCCTATTGCTCCAGCTCTTCCAAGCAATAAAAATCATCACTTGATTGATTTTTAGTAGGAGGATCATATTCTGCTACTAACACATTTTCCTCAGCCTTGGAAAACTGTACCATTCTCTCCAACTGTTGAGATTGTTGTTGTTGTTGACCTTCAGCTACAAGAGCAGTAGATGTGCTAATCATTCTATCTTTCCCGTAGACTTCCTTTTGCTGAATCTGCTCCAACTCATAGGTTTTTAACACACCATAGAGTCTATCCAAAGAAATCTCACTCAGATCTCTAGCTTCTCTAATGGCAGTGATTCTATGTTCAAGATGAGTTGGCAGTGTTAAAAGGAACTTTTTGTTGACCTCCCTGATCGAATAAAATTTTCCATTTATGTTCAGGTTGTTGATCAACGCATTGTACCTCTCAAACACTTCAGTAATTCCTTCTCCTGGATTTGATTTAAAATGTTCATACTCAGTGTTAGGAGTTGTCTCACATCGTTTGTGGGAGGGGCAGTGCTAGAATATAAGCAGCCAGATAACTCCAATTAGTATGAGGCCTTTTGGGAGGTGCCCAAAAACAAACCCGTGCGGGCTCGGCCCAAAGCGGACAATATCATACTAATGTGGAGTTAGGCCTGCTCAGCAAGCCCAACAAGTGGTATCAGAGCTATGGTTGAAACGGTCCATAACAATCTCACGTGGGCTCTAGAAGTGATCCAGGAAGAGGCAGATGGGCTTGCCCCAGAATGGGCTCAAGGAAAAGGTAGACGGGCATTCCAGTATGGGCCTAGGGGAGCAGATAGCCAGATGGACTTTCAGTATGGGTCGAGGGGGAGCCTGGTCACACTGAAGGAGGCAGAATCGACAGATGGCGGGCCCGATGTGTGAAGGGGGAGATTGTTAGGAGTTGTCTCACATCGTTTGTGGGAGGGGCAGTGCTAGAATATAAGCAGCCAGATAACTCCAATTAGTATGAGGCCTTTTGGGAGGTGCCCAAAAACAAACCCGTGCGGGCTCGGCCCAAAGCGGACAATATCATACTAATGTGGAGTTAGGCCTGCTCAGCAAGCCCAACACTCAGAGGTTAGGATCTCTAACTTGTTCTCCCTAACTTCCTCTATGCCTTCATTAATCACCTCAATAGTTTCCCACACGTGTTTGGAATTTTTACAGTTCATCACATGTCTGTTCATCAAGGGATCAAGGGAATCAATTAATATTAATTGAAGGCTGGCATCCAAGGAGGCTTCTTCCTTCTCAGCAGGAGTAAAATCTTTAGGCTCTTTTGGATAGGTTCTAGCTTTGGTAATCACAACATCATCTACTATCACCTCTGGTTCAATAACCATCGGAGTTTTTAGACCCTTATTTAACAAGTTCAGATATTTGGGATTTGCAACTTGTAAAAATAATAGCATCTTCTTCTTCCACATGATATAATTTTCTTTATCAAATAGTAGAATTTTAACGGTTCCAACTTTTTGTGAAGTCATTATGAATTTTTGAATAAATAAAAATTCAAGGAGTTGAAAAATCACAAAAGTCTAGGATCTTGATTTGTACGTTAATCAGAAGGCTCTGATACCAATTGTTAGGTCCCGATGTGTTTGTAGAAGGGGGGTTGAATACAAACAGTACCGAATAATCGAATTAAATGCGGAATAAAAATGTGAAACAAAATTCAAGTTAAATAAGAATATTATTAAACTTGAAAGATGTTACAACAACTGTATCAATTACAAGGAATTAATCTCAAATTAATTATCACAAATCTAGAATAAATTCGACATGAACTTTTTCTATTTTTGCAATAAAAAGATTCAAATGCTAAACGCAATTTGAGATTAAGTTCTAGGGATTTTGATCTGCTAGATTGTTACACAAGAGCAAGATAAAGATTTCTAGTGGTTTGGATTTAACAATAAAAACTAGAAATATGATCTTGAAATATGTAGATGAAAAGATGAAATATTGCTGCTTGTTTTTCTTTTCTGCTTTGTTCTTGACTTCTGTGTTCTGGATAATGAATGTGTTCTGCTTCTGCTTCTTTTAATCAAACAACAGACTTGAATGAACTAGAGTGACAATCGGTGAGACAATCCAATTGTACTAGCAATACAATCTGTTGAACTGGAGAGACTTTCGGTATGACTATTATTTGTACTATCAAGACAATCTGATTGAACTAGCAAGACAATCCTCTTCCAATGTAACTTTCGGCAAGACAATTATTTGTACTAACATGACTTTCGGTATGACTATTGATTGTCATACCGATTGTCATATTAGTACAATCAGATTTGTCTTGCTGAATTTAAATGAATTTTAATCCAATTTAAATTTTGAAAATCCTTAATATTAATTCTGAATTAATTAATCAATTAATTCAATTAATAAATAAATTAATCTTTGCAGATATAATTTATTTTCTTAATTAAATTATATGACTCAATTAATTAATAGAGAATTAATACTAATCTTGAGCAGCAACCATTCTTCTGAATATCTTCTGAAAATCACTGAAAATTATGAATCAATTCCACCACTTCGCTGTTGACACTCGATGTACTGTCTGGTTCATGAGTGACTAACTTTCATGACGTTTCTTCATATCTTGACTTTGATAACTTGATTTTCTTCAGATTAAATCCTTGTAATTATCTGATACCCTGACGAGATCTCTGTCACTTGATTAAATCCATAATCTTGATTTATATCACTGAGGCATGATCAATTTCTTGAACTTCTTCCAGTGAATTAATTCCTCAAGTCTGTAAATGAACCTTGTTTTTGAATCCTTTGACAGATATTACTTTGCGATATCTCTTCGACGGTAGATCTACTATTTACTTATTACATTCTTATTTGAGTTGAATTAAATCCTCGAATATACAAATAGGCTATGACATATGCCTTACACTATTTGCTAATAAAAATCAATTACTTTTCTGGAATATTTTATGTCTCGACGAATAACAATTTATCCTCATCCGTCGAATTGTCTTAATCTCAGCCGTTAATTCCCTAAACATTATCCATCGAGTATACTTACAGTCTGTGAGCATAACACGACGAATAATGGATGGAATTTTTACAGTTTACCTTTATTTTTTTTAACGGCTATTTTAGGCAATTTTAATTGGTTACTTTACTTTTACTTTATTATTTTTAGCAGTTATTTTTGAGATAATATAAAAGCTTATTTCATCTCAATTGTTTTTCTTTTATCATTTTCAAATTAACTGCTCAAATTTCCGTCTCTCTCAAAGCACTTACTCTCTTTCTCTTCAAGCTCTTATTCTCTAACAATGGCACCTGTTATAAAAATTATGTCTCGAACTGGGTTCATTTATGAGAAGAACAATTTCACTGCACTACTGAACAAGGGTATTCAACTATCTGGTGACTATCACAAGATGATGGACTTTGTGAAGAATTGCAAGCTTAATTATGCCATGCTGGAATCACCCACAATCTTCTGTGAAGTTGTTGAAGAGATGTGGACCACTGCTACCTACAACTCTGCAGATAAGACCATCACTCTAACCATTAAAGGTAAAGAATTATGAATCAATAGTGATGTGATAAAAGCCTGTTTCAAAATTCCTGATAACAATGTGACTTCACCACACACTGACACTGATATAATCAATATGCTTAATTCCATACACTATGCACTTCCTACTTCTAAACTAAGTGATATTAGGAGAATGGGTCATAGGAAAGAATGGAGTTCTATGTGTGATGTGGTTATAAAGATTTTCTCAGGAAAGATCAGTAATTTTGATTCAGTGAATATTTCCATGCTTAACATGCTCTACATGCTAGTTACAGATAAATTCCATAATTTTAGTGACCTTGTTCGGTTTGAGTTAGGTTTTAAACTAGGAGAGTTAAATAAAAGAGGTAAAAGTGTTTATTATGCTAGATTTTTCATGATGTTAGCAAACCACCTCTGTGAAGAAATAGTGCTTGAGAACCCTAACAACAAATTAGATTGTTGGGTTCAAGAGAGAAGGATCATTGCAGATTTGAACAGGGCCAATCATCACAAGGATGTGCCATTGTTCTATTTTCCTGTAATGCAGGAACCCCAGGTAAGTGAGGTAAGTTCATCTATCCCTACCAATGTCCCAACCTCAACAATTTCTTTGAGTTCCAGTGTAGCTATGGCAACTGTGTCAATGACCAAACAGTTGCCTAGCCAAGCTACCAAACCTACAAATATTTCAAAATCCAAATCAAAGAAATCCCCCTCTGGTATCTCTCAAAAGATGCCAGTTGCAAAATCCACTGAAGCCAAAGAGGGGAGTGTGAAGGAGGGTAAGTTAGGTGAGGGAAGGGGTGAACATAAAAGAAATCCCAAGAATAAGGTTGGAGAGTTGAGTGGATCCCAGCCTAGCCACACTACAGTTTCTCAACAAACTGCAGTGCTTAAAAAGGACAAAAGCTCATTTCTAGCTGCATCCTCCCAAAAGGATGTAGTTATTGAACAAATCTCTCAACCAAGAGCACATGCCAAGAGGGTTAGGGACACAAGCTCACCCCAAACTTATGCCAGAAAAAAGAAATCTAAAACCTTTGGGGATGCACAGGGTACACACACAGTGCAAACTGGTGCAACAGACAAAGTCACTGCACCTTCACAAATTCAGTTTGATGTGGCTCAAATAAATGTGAAGTCGCAGCCAAAATCTCTAGTAATAGAAGCACCTCAAACACCAAACTCATCAACAAACTCTCTGGATGTGGATATGATCAACACATCAATTCCTGATTCCCCTTCTTTAATTTTGTTGGGGAAGCCAAAATCTAGTGCACATGAGCATCATCTTTTAGATGATTTGTTGGCTCACTTGCCAATTCCTTCAGGAACTGTTGTATCATCTATGCCCAAAATATCTTCAATCAGCACAGAGTCAACAATAGTTTCTATTCCCAGCTCATTTATTTCTACTCTCTCGATGGATATTGCTCATCCGTCAAGTAGTGATTGTATCCCGATGGATAAGCTTGACAGCAGTTATCCGTCGGATAGCAAATCCACTCACTCGATGGATATCACTCATCCGTCGAGTATCTCTGCACAACTTCAAACTTCATTTATCTCAAGTGCTGAAGAATTAGTGGTTGTACAGTCACTCTTAGGATTGAGAGAGAAGAGTGTTTTGAGTGAGAGTCTGGGTTGCTCCCAGGAAAAAGGAGAGGAAATGAGTGAAAATCTGTAATCCATTTCTTCAGGATTGGCAAAAGAGAGTGAGAGGAGTCCCACCTTGGTAGGTGAAGGTGAGGGTGTGAGGGTGGGGAGCCAGGGTGAGACCCTGATGCAAAAAAAGAGAGAACACGAGAGAAATGCAGGTACTGAAGCCATAAGGATGGATGTCATTGCTAGTGAGTCAATGAATGTCCAGGATTCAGACAGGGAGGGACTATCTCAGCAACTTAAAGCTGTTATAGATTCCACCTCCCTTAATGCTGAGGCATTTACTTACCTTGTCCCACCTTATCAACTTCTAGCTGAACAGGGCAATGACAATGCAGAAAGGATGCTCAATCTGGTACATACCACTCAGTCTATGCTAAGAGCCAAGGATGCCATCACAACTTTGACTTCTACTACTGGTGATATTGACTATGAGACTGGTGGTTCAGCTGATTTCTTTGGTGATGGAAGTGGGGATAGTGGAAGATGAGGTAATGGACATAGGGGGAGAAGCAGGTTCAAGTTCAAGATCAGGACTGCCATCATGGGCATTTTCAAAGCACTGTGATGAGCACTACTTCAAGACAACCCTGATTCAACTAATCAATCAGACAAATACTGCCCTTCAAACCACTACTAATGCCAACACTAATAAGCTCCTTCAAGCACATCTAGCCTCTCTACAACTTCAACAAATTCAAGGCCTCCAACATGCTAGAGATGTTAACACCATCAAGGGAGATATTGATGAGATAAAAAAGGCCATTTCAGACAAAATGGATTCTAAGATTCCAGACACTACCATGTTTGACATCAAGAAGCAATTGAGGAAAAATTTTGATCTTACAACAAAGATAAATGCTTTGGATACAAGAATGTCAGCTATGGAAGCATCTTTAACAGCTATTCATCTTCATCACGCCCAATAGACAGATTTACTTCAGAAATTGGTGGCTGCTCAAACCCCCTCCTCAATTCAACTTGATGATAACAAAAAGGGGGAGAAAGGACCAAGTGAGGGGGAGAAGCTTCAAATTCAAATCAGTAAAGTAATTATGCCTTCAATTACTATCTCAAAGCCACCAGTTACAGACAGTATAGATCTAATCAAAGCAGCAGCAGCCAACATACGAGCAGCTGAAAAGAAGCAGTAGAGTCCATTCAACTGGGAGAAAATTGATGAGGATATCCAAAAGAAGTTTGAACTAGTCAAGGAGCCAGTAAAGTTAGTCATCCATTATTCTCAAGTCAAGCAAATTTCTCTGAATGAGATGAGCATGAACTATCTGGAAAGAGGACAGTCATCCTGCATCAAATCTCCAAAGGCTGAATTAATTCTGAAACTAAGGGTGAATTATCCAAAATCATCATTGAAGAACCCTGTGGATACTGTGTATGAGACACCTAGGCCTCATGAAAAGAAGCTTTTGTCAAGGTCAATTGCTTTCTAAAAAGATCCAGCTGATTCAGTTTTGAAAAAGAGAATTGCTAAAGTTTTCAGGAATGGAAAAGAAATTTTTTGTGGTGGTTGGACACCCTCAATTTGTCAATGCAAAGAAAGAAGAAATAGCAAGATTGAAGCAGGAAAAGAAGCAAGCTGCTCTAGATGCTAAAAAGGCTAAATAAAAGAAAGAGCAAATTGCTATCTTGGCCAAATTGAAAACTACTCAACAAACTTCTGCTCAACCATCTGAATTCACTAAATCTCAAGATCAAAAGAAGCAAGTTGAACCACAACAGAAGAAATCTCCAAGAATCAAGGAATTGTCTAAAAGAACTAAAAGGAAACTGGATATTGTTGACAAGGAATTGGAAGATCAATTTCCTAAGGAATCCACACCATCTACAACTCAAGCATCAAAGCCCTCTGTGGTATTTGAAGATATTAGGGTGGTGGATCCCTATAGGAATATTCATGGTGAACCTATTGTGCCCAAGGATGAGCCAATAGAATGGGACAACATACCATTTCCTGACTTCTATTTGCCAATCCTTAACAAGCCAAAAAGGACAAATTCAAGAGCAGTCAAGAAAGTGAAGTTGTCACCTTTCAAATCCAAATCAGTAGTTAAAGCTCAATCTAAAGTCAATAAGGGAGATTACATGTACTTGTGTGACATCAAAGAATTGTCTGATCTAAACCTCTATCTAGATGAACTAGATGAAGTAAGAGGAATTGATGCATACAGAAACCTACCTGAAAGGTTAGTGTTCAAGTACAAAGGAGGAAAGGAGACTCAGTGGCCACTTCACAGAATCCTTCAAGAAAGTCAAGCTGTACTGATTAAGGTTTATTCATCTTTCAAGAAAAACTTTGGGTACAATGTAACTGCAGGAAGATTGGTACTTAAGAAGATTGAAGAACTAAGGAGTATTAGAGCTAAAGATGCACTCCTAAAGACTCTAATTATCCCCTACACAGGGAGAAGAGTGCATTTAAGGCCCTACTGGCTATTGGAGTTCATGGATGACAAAAGAGTGAGAAGATTTTTCAGACTAGAAGACCAATTGAGCATCTCTAGCAGTGAGACTCTCTTCGAAATGCAAGAAAAGCTAGATCTCTCAGAATCTGATGAACTGGAATTCCACAGGCATCTCCAAAATCAGATTGAGGAAAACAACAGAAAGCTTGGAAAGAGATCCAGACCTTCAAGGAAATAGATAAATCTGCTCAGGCTAGAGGAGCATCTTGAAGATGACTGTGAGCTAAACTTTGTACATTTTGTTATTTGAAGCACTTTTCAGTAATATCTACTTTCTCTTAAAGTTATATTTTCAGAGTGTTTTGTTATCATCAAGTGTCTCTTAATTTATGGATACAATTCCAGTAGACATAAATTGGGGGAGATTGTTGTGTATATGTTGTATACTTGATGATTACATGACCAAAACACCCTAGTAGATTTTACTTAGTGAAGTAATGTAGCACTCGACGGATAAGAATTATAGTCCCGACGGATGACTCATTATAGTCCCGACGGATGATGACTTATTATCCATCGAGTGAGTAGCTTATGTAACAATAAGTCTGTAGCACATTTCTGCATTTACCATTGTATAGATTCTGTAAGTAGTATTCAAGTCATGTTGACTTTAATTAGATATGCAGAATAGGTTGATTAATTGTACATAGATGATGTCTTGTAATTCTGCATAAGAGAAATGAAGTCAAGTGCCAGATTGCTACCCGACGGATGAACAACAATGCACCCGACGGATGATCATGAACCCGACGGATAAAGAATTCAAATATCTGTTGACAGTGACAACACAGTCACATGTGTCGAGTGGATGCAAATGGAATGTGGTAGCCTATTCAACTGGGTTTTCGAGAACAAAGAAGCATTGCCATTTCCATGCTATTATGAAGATATTCAAAGATGCTGGAATAGAGTAATGAAGTAGCATTGTAATAGACTAGATAGTTTTTTTTTTATTATCTTGTCTTATTACTTTGTAATCTTGGTGACATATAAACCAAGTAGTAGCAACTAAGATACTATCGATCTAAGCAAGAAAACAGAGAAACATTTTGTAAGAAGGATTCTTAGCATTTCTTTGAAGTCTTAGAAGTTCAATTGTTGTAAGCAGCTGTGAGCATTTTTGCACACAGAGTTCTCTCGATATATAATATATACCTCTGGTGGAATCATTCAAATCCACCAGAAAGTTTTTAAAGACTCTTATTTTTAATTACTTGTGTTTTGATTCACTTAAGTTTTTTTTATTCCGCATTGTGCTAATCAATACACTTATATTTATATTTGAGTTAGAACATTTTATTTTATTTTTTTTTAAAAAAGGTTTCAAGAATTCCATTCAACCCCCCTTCTGCAATTCTTGTCTTATTGTTAGGGACTAACAATTGGTATCAGAGCAAGCTCTTAATAAACAAAGAGTTTAAAGATCAAACAATACAGCAAGATGAACAAGAAGGATGTTGGAGTTAAGATTCCTTTTCTGGATAAAGATAATTACCATCATTGGAAGGTAAAGATGCATCTTCATATGCTTTCTCAAGATGAGGCCTATGTAGACTGCATAGAAAGAGGCCCTCATGTTCCAATGAGAGCTGCAACAGGAAATGAGCCATCAGTCCCCAAGCCAAGGCATGAATGGTCTGATATGATATTGAACAAGTCAGGAAGGATAAAAAGGCCATGAATATCATGTTTAATGGATTTGATGGAGATATGTTTGACAACATTATCAACTGCAAAACTGCCAAGGAAGTTTGGGATACAATACAGATCATCTGTGATGGCACTGAGCAAGTTAGAGAAAACAAGATGCAGCTCCTGATTCAGCAATATGAGCATTTCCATAATGAAGAAAGTGAGTCTCTCACTGACATCTTAAGTAGGTTTCAGAAACTACTAAATGCTCTAAAGTTGCATGGAAGGGTCTATCAGACTAAAGATTCCAAACTGAAATTCCTTAGATCTCTTCCAAAGGACTAGAAACCAATGACAGTCTCATTAAGAAACTCACAAGATTATAAGGAGTTTACTTTGGAGAGACTGTATGGCATCCTGAAAACCTATGAGCTTGAAATAGAGCAGGATGAAAGGATGGAGAGAGGAAAGAAGAAAGGAGGATCCATTGCACTAGTTGCTGAGTTGGAAAGGGAGAAGAAAGTGAAGATGGAAGTTGTTGAGTCAACTTCAAGGGTCTGTGAGAACAAGGGCAAGGGGCTTGCAGCTGAAAATGAAGATTCATTGAGCCAAGATGAAATGGAGGACATTGATGAACATCTAGCATGTCTTTCCAGAAGATTTGCCAAGCTCAAGTTCTAGAAGAACTTTGGAGCAGCCAAGCCAAATAGAAACATGGTGGATAAATCAAAATTCAAATGTTTCAAATGTGGCTTGGCAGGGCACTTTGCCAGTGAGTGTAGAAAGTCAGATTCCAGCAAGAAAAAGTTTGAGTCTGTGGATTATAAGCAAAAATACTTTGATATTTCTGTGACTATTAAAGGTACAAATAAACACAATGACTTGATAAAGAGGATGTTTAGCATGGAAGCTAAGCAAGATCAAATATCTGAGAAGCTGACACCTTTGGAAGCTGGTCGAGATGCTACGAATTCTAAGTTGGATGTTATTCTCTATCTTTTACAAAGTCTAGATGCCAAAAAGGGGGAGATAGTACCAAAGACAAAATATCAACCTAAATCAGTTTTGACGAATCAAGCCAATTCTGATGATGAGGGTGATAAGCAAGCAAAGAAAACCTCTGATGCTGTGATAGTTCAAAATGGATCTGGAATTCAAAATCAAACTACACAATCAACTCAAGTCTCTACGGGTAGATCATATGGATCTAAATTTGAAGCTGCTCTTGTTACTCCAAGTTCAATTCCCGACAATAAAGATACAAGTTGTGATTATTTTCCTGACATTGACAAAGTGATAGTTATTCCTGATTCTATTAAAACTGAAGAAGAAGAAATTTTATTTTGGATGGATTTACAGATTCTCTCTGCTTATGTTGAAGCCTTTAATGTTGAAAACTTCAAGGAAGAGGAAATGGTTTTTAACAGAGAAAAAAGGCACAGGAAGGAAAAATCAAAATTGTTGTTGACAAAGCGAATCAGGCATACAAAAATATGTTTAGAAGATCCAGATGGAATAGATGGAGGAGTACATATATGAAGATGTTATATGAAAGAGCAGAAAGGAAAGCTAAAGTATTTTCGAAGATCAAGAATAAATACAGATGGAGAAATATGGATGATCTTATTTGTAATAATAAATTGAGCTTCACTTCTAGAGGCATAAGGATGGATGTTTTACCTGGTTCTAAAACCATAGGAGATAAACAGTCTTGGTTAGTACAAGCTAAGAATCTCAAGTTGATTGAACCATTCATATGAGCTGAGATAGGACATCATGAAGTTAAACTTGTTAATTTAAATTTTTTAGTCCTGGTCAGGAAGTAACTGCTGATCACTTGGATAGACTTGAAACTGTGAAGATTATACTTGAAAAACATGATGGTTCTGAACCTAAACATAAGATCTTACTCTTATTGCAAAATGATCAAGTTCAAGTTCTTTCACTTGATGAACTGATGATCATGTCAACAAAGGAACTGAAATATATTCACTATTTGCTAAGAGTTGAAGATGGAAATTCAAGAGAATGGTCAAATATGATTTTTGCCAATATCAGAAAAAGGATACTGGATGATGGTCAGTATTACTTTGGATTAAACATTCCTACATAAATAAATTTCAAAGGGCAAGAAGTCAACATGAAGAAAAGAGGAGCTGTCATTAAAAAATTTCTTACTCAGAGGCATATAACCATGAATCCTGATGGAAAAAGAACTTTTTATGTATCACTAAAAGACATGATGACGGAAAGAGCTCAAATCAGAAATCTAAGAGCTGCTATCTATCAGTTATCTAATAAAACAGAGTATGAGAAGAATTTGAAGATCAAGCTAGAAGATATTCTGTGGAAAAATATTGATGATAGAGTTAAAGCTTTTGTTAAGAGATACTGCAGAGTTTATCAAGAAATATGAAGATCAAAGTCTGAAACAAAATATGCTTTAAGCTAAATATTTTTTCTATCAGGTTTTTGACACTAGACAATTCTATTAAAATTTATGCTTATTCCGTAAAGCATAAATTGGGGGAGATTGTTGAGAATTGGCTAAGTTAAGAATCAGGATCTGTCTAACAATCAGGATATGATCAACCGTCAAGATATGATTATCCGTCGGAAGCTTCATTATCATCCGTTGACTATCTATTCAGTCATCCATTGATACTTACATATGAATATCTATCGAATCAATAACATATATCCGTTGATCAGCTTATCCATTGATAATGACTTGGATGACAAGTCAGAGCTGCGATATAAATCAGAAGGTGCTAATTTATAGGATCATAGTTGATTTCGATATGTATAGAAAGTAGAAGAGTTATACTATAGCATATCTTGTAATTGATAGAGATTGATTGTAGCTGTGTAGTATACAAACACAGAATAGGTTATCACATAAGTGTGGAACTCGAGTATTCATATAACCTAGCAGCTCTTAAGAATATTGTTCTTGAGAGAGTTTTGTAACAGTTTATTAAAGATCAATGTAAACTGTTATTTGATTTATCTGTGATTACTTTACTTTCATAATACATCGATTTGTTTAGTAATTGTATCCAACCCTCCTTAAACAATTACTTTACTGGGCAACAGTAAAAGAGTTTGAGTATATATGAAAATGATATTTTAAAATCAAAAGATGATTTTGTATATCTCAGTACCCTTTTACTTACAAATATTTGACTTTAATGGGACACGTGGCATAATATTATTGCCCAGAAAATAATCATGGAACAAATAATTAGGAGAAGTAATGATGTGCACAGTTACACAAAGTAATGTGTTGTAATCAATGAAACATTTTTTCCTGAACACACGCCGCCAACCATGCAAACTTAACCATTGCATAAAACTACCCACTAACTCACAATTACTATTTTAAATAAAATGTTGACTAAGATACTTTTTGAATAAATTCAAAAGTTACTAATAAGTAATAGTCAATAAGAATTTGACCACAATCAGTATTTAACCAACTACAATTAGAGTTTAACAGTTAATTGCATTATCAGAGTTTATGCATGCAACTACTTTAGAGAGAAAATTATCAGAATCTAGCACTCTATTCAAATTTTATATGATATATAGAATGAATATATGGAATCAATATTTAGCAAAATTTAAGAAACAATAATACATAGAAAAGATACCAAACTCTGAACTCATATGCCTGTTATAGAACACAACTTATTCATCAGTATTTGAGAATTGTGTTAGGAGCAATTGATGATATCAAACAGAAACTATCAAAAGTTCATTTCAGAACTTATACATCAACGGATGCTGATGACAATATCAACGGATGATGAAATATCAACGGATGATAGGATATCAATGGATGATGATTTCAACGGATGATAATGTCAACAGATAATGAAATCAGTATTTGTCACATCAGTTGATCTTCGAGGAGGAAAAGGAAACATGAATTTCAAGGCGGTGAAAGACTTTATCTCAGAAGCAATAATATAGGTTTCCTTGTTGTTAATAGAATAGGATTCCTTATACATTGGTAACTGTGCTCTATATAAAGCACGATTTAGGTTTATGCTATAAGCATTGCGATATTGTTATATCTTTCGCATAACCCAGCAGCTCTCAAGGATATTTGTTCATCCTTTCGAGAGAGTACATGTGTAATAAGTTTTTAACAGTTAATAAAAAAACTGTTGATTCTGTTGAAGCTTTGTCGAATAGATTGTGTTATCTGTATTCACCCCCCTCTATAGTTGATTAAGGGCCTAACAATTGGTATCAGAGCTTGTTGTTAATGTACAAACAGTTTAAGATCTGAAGATCAATCTATAATGGCAGAAAAAGAAGAAGAGACACAGAATCCGAAGCCACAACCCCCAGCCAGATCACAGATAAGCAGCAACATGAGTAGGTATGAAGCAATCAAGGTGCCTATCCTGAAGATACATGAATATCCAATCTGAAAAGTCAGGATGGCCATGTGTTTGGAAGCCACGGATCCTGAATACCTAAGCAGGATCTATGATGGTCCTCATAAAGCAATGAAGGTAGTTGTTTCGCTTGCAGGAGAACTAGAGAAGATGATAGACAAAGACAGGAAGGACTATACTCCTGAAGATATCTCGTCTATAATGAAGGATGCTAAGGTTAGACATATCCTGCACAACAGTCTTGATAGTGTTATGTCCAATAAAGTCATTGGATGTAAAACATCAAAAAAGATATGGGATGCTTTAGAGGTAAAGTGTCAAGGTAAAACTGCTATCAAGAAGAACAGGAGGACAGTACTTACTCAAGAATATGAGCACTTTGACTCAAGGGACAATGAATCCCTAACTGAGATCTATGACAGATTTCAGAAGTTGTTGAATGACTTATCCCTTGTCAACAAAGAATATGATTTGGAGGACTCAAAATTGAAGTTCCTACTTGCTCTTCCTGAAAAGTGGGACTTTAAAGTCACATTAATCATAGATAACTAAAAACTTGACATCACACCTCTAAATGAGATCTATAGAGTTCTGAAAACTCATGAACTAGAGATGGAGCAAAGGAGCAAGAGGAAATGATCAAAAGCTAGACTAATTGCACTCAAAGTTGAAGAAAAGTCCAAGGAGAAAGCTAGGAGGAAAAGTTACTCCAAAGGGAAAACCATGATTGATAAGTCAGATACTGAATCATCAAATTCTGATATTGACTCAAATCCTGATACTGAATCAGATACTGATAGTGATCACAACAACAATGAAGATATGGATCAAATGGCTGCTCTACCGGTTAAAAGTTTCAAAAAGATGGTCTATAGAAACTTCAAGAAAGGGGGAAGATTTTCCAGAAAAGGTTCCAGTTCCTCAAACTTTGATAAGAGGAACAAAAGAAGAGATACTGATTTGAAGGAAGCTAGATCTGGAAAACCTGACAAGTCAAAAGAGAGATGTTACAACTATGATGGTCTTGGACACTTTGCAGCTGACTGTAGAAAACCCAGAGCTGAGAAGAAACAAGCTTTGATCTCAAAGAAGAGAAATTGAGATGATTCATCAGACTCAGATGATGGGATCAATTATGCTCTCATGGAAAATGCTGATGCTGAGACCGACAATGTCGAATTAAAGGTACCTCAGTCTACTCTTGCATTTCATACTGATTATATCTATGAATTAAGATTATTTCTTAAGACTCTGCATGTTAGTTTTAGGGATCAAACCTTAGAGAATAATAGAATCAAGAGTGAAAACTCTGTGCTAAAGAAAAGAAATGATTACATAGAAACTGAATTGCTTTCCATGCTAGAAATTCAAAAAGAAAGAGATAATGTTGTTTATGTTAAAGAAAAATTGTTGGAATAACATGCTTATCTAGAAAAGGAGCTAGCTACGGAGAGAGAAGTCATTAAACTTTGGACTAACTCAGGAAATCTTAGAAAATGACTGTTGGGGATCAGGATTACGATATTCAGCTAGATCTTATTCTGATAAGAAAAGTGGAGAAGAAACTGAGAAAATAGAACCAATAAAAATTGATAGTCAGGTCAAATTAAACAAGGTTCAAATAAATACAATTAAGTTTAATCCAAGTGCTAATAATGTTAAATCAATCCATGAGGAAGGTACTACCTCAGCACCTAGATCAAACTTAACTACTGAAAAGAGTGAACAAGTTCACACAAATTTAGTAAATATTGGTTCAATGACTCAGAATCAGCTTAAGCAAAAGATGAAGGATTTACAGATGAAAGACAAGAGGAAAAGGTCTAGGAAAAATAGGAATGTCAAGGTAGGTGTTAACAAGAATGGAAATTATATGACTCCTCCTAATGCACCTAGAAAGACCTGTTCAAACTGTGGTAGCATTAATCATCTTGCTAATTATTGCAGGAAGAATAAAGGGATAAAAGCTGTTCTTTCTAAATCAGAGTTTAGGAATAAAACAGCTAGATACAAACCATAGAATCCTTGTTTTCATTGTGACAATATTTGACACTTTATTTATACATGTAAAGAGTATCCCAGTTTGTATTATGATTTTTATAAATTGAAAGCCTCTTTACTTAAAGAAAAATATGTTTCTGCATGTATAAATACCGATAGTAAGAATGTTAACATAAATTCTGATATGAAGTCTTCCGCTGCATATGTTAACAAACTTAAAAAAGCCAAAGGATCCAAGAAAGTCTGGGTCCTTAGAAACACAAACTGATTTAAATTACTGATTGCAGGGTGACATGAGGAATGCTCTAGTCTTGGATAGTGGATGCTCAAGACATATGACTGGTGATAAATCCCTGCTATCAGAATTTGAGGAGAAGGTTGGCCCAAGCGTTTCTTATAGAGATGGAAACTTAGGAAAAATCTTGGGATATGGCAAAATCAAAATTGTAAATATCATCATTGAAAATATAGCTCTGGTTGCAGGACTCAAGCATAATCTGATCAGTGTGAGTCAAATCTGTGACAGAGGTTATCATGTCAATTTTTATAAGGAGCATTGTGAAATTGTTAGTAAGTCTGATGACAAGATCACATTGACTGGTGTAAGATATGGTAGCTTATATGATGCCAGGGTCTCCACAAGAATTGATAATTAAGAATTTTGTCTACTGAGTAGAGCATCTGTGGAAGACAGCTGGAACTTGCATAAAAGACTTTCTCACCTCAATTTCAACAATATAAATGAACTTGTGAGAAAAGATC
The DNA here is from genome assembly GCF_009905375.1 of Apium graveolens. Lineage (NCBI taxonomy): Eukaryota > Viridiplantae > Streptophyta > Magnoliopsida > Apiales > Apiaceae > Apium > Apium graveolens. Next base: position 88,277,028 of record NC_133653.1, on the reverse strand, counting down.
TTGTGAGAGGATTGCCCAATGCAGTTTTTACTCCTGATGGCTTATGTGACTCATACCAGAAAGCCAAGCAAAGGAAAACTTCTTTCAAGAATAAAACTGAATCATCCATTCTTGAACCATATCATCTACTTCATATTGATCTCTTTTGTCCAGTGAATATTATGTCAATTTCCAAGAAGAGGTATGTACTCGTAATTGTTGATGAATATACAAGATACACATGAATGTATTTTCTGTACACCAAGGATGAATCTTCATCCATTCTTCTTGATCATGTGAGGGAGCTGGAAAAAGGGTCAACATACAAAGTGATGATCATCAAAAGTGATAATGGAACTGAATTCCAGAATAGCTCTATGGAAGAGTTCTACAAACTCAAGGGGATAAAACTAGAGTTTTCTGCTCCTGGAACTCCACAACAAAATGGAGTTGTTGAAAAAAAGAATAGAACTCTGATAGAAGCTGCAAGAACCATGCTAGAAGAAGCAAGATTACCTACCTACTTCTGGGCTGAGGCTGTGCAAACTGCTTGCTTTACACAAAATGCTATATTGATCAACAAGCATGGAAAGACACCATTTGAGATGGTGAAAGGAAAGAAGCCAAATTTGAAATACTTTCATATATTTGGTTGTAAGTGTTTTTTTCTCAAAACTCATCTGGAGCAGCTTACCAAGTTTGACTTAAAAGCTGATGAAGGAATCTTTGTGGGATATCAATTGTCTACAAAAGCCTTCAGAGTTTACAATCTGAGAACAAGAGCAGTCATGGAGTCTATACATGTATCTTTTGATGACAAGAAGATAACAGGTCTAGCAGATGCAGATGACCATGACAAGTTGAGATTTGAAAATGAAGTACCTTATGCTGAACTTATAAATCCTTACTCCGATTCAGTAAATCCAAATATCACTCGAAGCTCTGAGGTTCCACATAATAGTGGAAATTCTTCTAACAGAGAAGCATATGTTGAGGGGGAGGAACATGATTCAAATTCAGAGACTACTATAAGTGATTCAACTTGAGAAATATCAGTTGAAAGATCATCAGACTCATCTTCCTCAAACTCTGATGAGTCAAATACTTATGATAATGGGAACACTGATTCAGGGGGAGCATCAGGAAACAATAGTGGTACTACTCAAGGGAATAACAGAGAATTCATGGATCAAAGGGGAGGTTCTTCTTCCAGGAGTCAACTTCCATCTGCAAGAAAATGGTCTCAGTCATACACACTTGACTTAATCATTAGAAACCCTCACAGTGGTGTAAGAACAAGAAAAGCCACTCAGAATGAATGTCTCTACCATTCTTTTCTATCTCAAACTGAACCTAAGAAGGTTGAAGAAGCTTTGCAAGATGCTGACTGGGTCACAGCAATGCAAGAGGAACTCAATGAGTTTGAAAGGAACAAAATATGGACTCTTGTGCCAAGACCAAAGAACAGATCTGTAGTTGGCACAAAATGGGTGTTCAGAAACAAAACTGACAGTGAGGGCATTGTAACAAGGAACAAAGCAAGACTGGTTGCAAAGGGTTACTCACAACAAGAAGGCATTAATTATGATGAGACATTTTCTCCAGTTGCAAGGTTAAAGGCAATAAGGATCTTTTTTGCCTATGCTGCTCACAAGAAGTTTTAAAGTGTTCCAAATGGATGTGAAGAGTGCATTCTTAAATGGAGAACTCGAAGAGGAGTTTATGTTAAACAACCTCCAGGGTTCATTGATCCAAAGTATCCAGATCATGTCTACTTACTGGATAAATCACTATATAGATTGAAGCAAACTCCAAGGGCCTGGTATGAAACACTTGCTCTCTTTCTGCTAGAGAGTGGTTTCACAAGAGGTACAATTGATAAAACTCTCTTTTATAAATACCATGGTAAGGACTTGTTGTTAGTACAAATATATGTTGATGATATCAATTTTTGGATCTACTAATGATAAAATATGTGAGAGATTTGCAAAGCTAATGCAGTCTAGGTATCAAATGAGTATGATGGGAGAATTGAGTTACTTTCTGGGGTTACAAGTTAAACGGACTGATGAGGGAATCTTCATAAATCAATCCAAATACACCAGGAACTTACTCAAAAGATTTAGAATGCAAGATTGCTCAACTACATCAACTCATATGGCCACTGCAACCAGATTAGATTCAAATACTGGTTTTTCATTAGATATAACAAACTACAGAGGTATGATTGGCTCACTCCTATATCTGACTGCTAGTAGACCTGATATCATGTATGTTACCTGTCTCTGTGCAAGGTTCCAAGCTGACCCTAGAGAACCTCATCTATTAACTGTGAAAAGAATTTTCAAGTATCTCAAACGCACCATGAATCTGGGATTATGGTATCCTAGAGATTCAGATTTTAAGCTAATTGGATATTCAGATGCTAATTTTGCAGGATACAAAATAGACATGAAAAGTACTTCTGGAAGCTGCCAATTTATTGGAGGAAGATTGGTTTCTTGGTCTAGCAAGAAACAAAAGTCAATTTCCACTTCAACTGCAGAATCAGAATACATTGCTGCAGGAAGCTGTTGTGCTCAGATTTTATGGATGAAGAATCAGCTGTTGGATAATGGGTTAGACTATTCTTCTATTCCTATATATTATGATAATCAAAGTTCTATTGCAATGACAGGAAATCCAGTGCAGCATTCAATGACTAAGCACATCAGTATCAGATACTATTTCATAAGGGAACATGTGGAAGCTGGTATAGTGGAATTGGTCTTTGTTCCAACAGATCAGCAAGTAGCAGATATATTCACCAAGCCTCTCTGTGAAGCCACATTCACAAGATTGGTGAATGAATTGGGAATGATTTCAGGACAATTCTCAAACTCTGATAATTAAGTCTGCTGATATTTTTGAAGCATGGTATCTTATTATGTGTGAGTACTTGTTAGATACTGATTTTTGTGCTAAATGTTTGATGCCATGATAACATGCAAACTGTGCTAAATGATTTTATGTGAAGATTGCATGTTGAACTACTGATTATGCTTCTAAACTCTGTTATTAGTTGAACTTGTTTTGACTAATAGTTTTTGTCAGTAGTTGATAAATCCTGATAATTGTGATTACCTACTGTTAATGGTCAAACTTTGATTGACTGTTTTTGATAAGAATAATGTTTAAATCAGCATTGTAATTACAATATTGAAGTTAGCCTCAGATGGGAAATTTTTCATGGTTACAGGTGTTTACTATTGAGTAAGATTTGGAACATATTCGTTTAATGCTTAACCTTATTCTTGGGAACTGTGCATACAGTAACACACGTTTACATGATTACTTTTTAAGTAAATCGTATGTTGCCACATGTCCTATTAAACTGAACGTGACTAAATTAGTGGATAAAAGTATTGTATAAAATCAATTTTTGATTCTAGATGATACTTTGCTTATCTGGGTTATTATCTCTCCGCTACTTTACCCTTCTCAAAATAGTAAACTCTGAAACCCTAACTACTGTTCGTAAATTCTTCTAGAAAAACTAACCATGACTTCACCTGCTGCTTCTACACCATTTGATTATGATGGTGCCAAGTTTGTGACTAACAACTATTCATCTATCTTGTCTAACAACATCGTGAAAGTTGATTTTCATATTTTTCAGGACTTTCTTAGATCCAGTGAGATTGGGTTTGCTCTCGCTATCTGGAGAACTGGCGTATTTGATGATGGAAGAGCTAATGGATCTCCAAGTTTTGTTTTTGAATTTGACAATACAACAAGGATAGCAACTCCTCAAACTGTACGAGATGTATTATAGTTTCTGTAATAACCCCCAAAATTTTCAACTTTTTGTAACCCTTATGAATAGTGTTTTTGCTGAATGAGAAAACTTTTCATGCCACACTATGTAGGGGTTCTGTTATTGATCTTCTGGGATATTATTAGTACTCTATGTGGTATATAAGTGTATGTAAAGATCGTCAGAATCCAATTTCCGAACACTTGGATTTTTCCCGGAAATCCACTAGATACGGAAAGGATTGAGTATAAGGTAACAGGATAAAAAGGATTTAAATTAAAGGATTATAATAGAGGATCATAAAAAGGAATATAATGTATTGAGAAAGGTTAAGGGAACCCAAGTAATAAGATCCCGGGTATGATCCTTCAAACGATAAACGAGAACGAAAGTTAAGCGAACCGTATAACAGATCAGCGGTCATTAGGCAAACGATTAGGAAGTTAAGCAAAGGGATTAGAGGGAGTGATGTCATCCAACCAATGAGAGGAGGACAAGGAGGGAAAGATGACATCACAACATGACATAGGCATGACATGGGAAGGAAGGAGGTGTGGTTGAATGAGAACCACACAAATTCAAGGGCAACAAGGTAATTAACTAAATCAAACACAAAAATAAGTCAACCAAGCCAAGCAAAATCATTTTTCATCAAAATCAAAAAGAACCAAGGCTTTGTTCTTGAGAGCTCTCGGCTTTTTACTATTCAAAAGGCAAGGAAATTCAAAAATCAAAGATCCAAGCTTCCTAAATTGGTGAGTTAATTCCCTAATCATCTTCATGCTTAGTTAGGGCTATATCATGAGTTTAAGCCATCAATTCCTTCTCCATATTCTTCATTTAATCAAAGAAGAAGACTATGAATAGTGTTTTCAAGTTTTTAACTAGAAATTTTTCTTGTTTTCCTTGAAGATCCAAGCATTCCTAAGACTTCTCAAAGCTTCTTAAGGCTTCCTAGCTCCTCCCACCACTTCAAGGAAGGTATATCATCTCCAAACCCTAGATTCCTATGTATTATAAGATGATTTTGATTAGTAGGATGATATTGTAGCTTGATGTTGTGATTTAGAGTTTGGGATTTGAAATGGTATTGAATTGGAATGGTAAATGTTGTTGTTCTGATTAAAAGAACTTAAGAATGCTTAAAGTTAAGCTTAGGCATAAGTATGAATGTTAAAATTGAATTGGTTGGGGTTGTTATGATGTGATAAGGATGGATGTTGGTTGTATGTTGGATTTGAGGTTGAATTGGGTTGGTTTTGAATGGTTTAAAATTGGGAAATCGCGTAAACATAGCCGTCGTAACGTCCGATTTTCTTTAGACTGTTTTTGTGCATAACATTAGGACCCGAGAACCCCCTTCTAGATTATGACCATTGCCATGTTTAGATAGCTCATGTTACGAGCTTCGTTTTGATATGTAGTTTGTTCGATTCCGATGCACGGTTTAGGAGAAACGACCGTTTCAAGTAACGGCGTTTCGCGAACGAAACTTTTCTCCTCGCCTTACTTTGAAACATAGGTTAAAGACCAAAAAGGGTTAATTAATGTATGAAACATTTATGGTAAGTGTGTTAGGCAGTTGGTAAGACACTCGCGAAGGAATCGTCTTAAAACTCGTAAAGGTTAAATTATTAAAAATGATGGAGCCGAGGGTACTCGAGTGACTTAAGCGAATCAGTAAGCGCAAAACAAGCGTTAGAGTCTAAGTTAGTTAAAGTATAGATTTACAAGTGACTTTGGTTTAATTCCAACTTGCTTGTTGTTTATAGGTTACCAGACTCGTCCCGAGCCTTTTATCACCCCAAGTCGCTCAGGCAAGTTTTCTACCAGTTATAACTATTGTTGTGATGTATATATGTATTTGCATTATCTTGCGATAGATGCATGTTGGTTAATTAGCAAATGTTGCAATATATTGAAGCATGTTGCTATGGTATATATATATGCATGCCTGTTTCGTATTCTTTCCATATATATCTGTTGATTCAGTATATAATACCTATGCTAGAGGACAGCGGTAATTTGCATATACCCTTAGTACAGGGACCCAAAGGTGAAAATATTTTCTAAAACCGGGAGTCGAGGATCCCGAGTAGATTTTTTATATATGGATATAAATATATATATATATATATACTTATATATATATATGGTCATAGTTTTCAAAACTATTAATCGAATAAGGTTTATTCGATAACTTTAACTTTATTTTATTATTGAATATTATTTCGAATATTATTCGAAGGCGTATGACTCCTTTATATTAAATGAATATTATTTTGAATATTCATTTGAGGACTTATGACTCCTTTTATTTTATTATCTGAATATTATTTGAATATTCACTCGAGGGCTTATGACTTAGTTTATATTATCTAATGAATATTTTTGAATATTCATTTGAGGATCTATGACTCCGATTATTTGCTGAGATTTGTTCTTTATTTTATTAAAGAATAAGGTGTAAATAATCAAACTTATTTTCGATTATTCAAATAAAGATAGTACTTTCATATAAGTATATCTTTGGTTATTTAATACTCGTTTCAAGTATAAGTTTTAAAACTTCTACTTCAATTATTTTTATAAAGATTATTCTTTATGGGAATATTATTTAAATAATAATATTCAGTCATTTTCTAAATATTCTGGGGACTGATTTACTTCATTAAATCAGCTTTACTCCAAACACTCTATAAAGTGTTTTCGAGTCTTCAAAATGATTTTTAAAAGTTAGAGCGGATCCCAAAACTCATTTTTATATTTAAGATCTTCCTTTTTAAGGGGATTTAAATACTCGCTCAAAACCTGAGGGATCCGGCTCTGTGGTGTATTTTATATTCGCAACACGGTTGCAGTTTTGGTAAATGACTTGATTACTTACCCAACGTTCGGGAAGTAAGTCCATCTATTGAGTCGGCATAAGCAACATGGGCTCAGTGGGCGTCCATAATAGTGTAAGTGGCTCAGTGGAAGTCCATCAAATGCATAAGTGGCTGAGTGGCAGTCCAGCATAAGGTCCTATTGAGACCAGGGTGATGACCAGTGGGGAATTCGTCCATCTACTAGTAGAAAAGGTTACTTATGGGTATCTTTGCCTGATCAGCAAGATATCTGGTTTATGCCAAAATTCTTTTCCTTTCCAAATTTATTGGATATTTCAAACTCTGTTCATACTTTACATGACAGAGGTTTTCAGGAAATTGTATAAAGAAGATGTATATGTGGATATATATATATATCAGAACTTAATGAAGTATATCATGACTTCATTTCCTTTAATAATATTTCAAAGATTTAATCTATTCAAATCTTGTCTTGTAGTCTCATCTATGTGATTAACTGTTGAAAACTCTTAATACTTTGAACAGTGGTAGTTCAAGTAGCTTTATAAATGATATAAGTGTAGGGAAGTATTTGGTAACTTCATCCCTTGTTTTTACTTATATCTAGTAAGTAATTATCTTACACTTGATAAAAGATTCTAGTAAGTATCCATTTAGATACTTATATTATTGTTATCACTACATATTATCTTACGAGCTGTCAGGCTCACTCTTGCTTTATTTCTTCATCACACAACAACAGTTAGGAAAGATGGCCAGACTCCAGCAGACCCAGCGCAAGCGCGTGGGAAGCGTCCCGCGTCTTCCCGATGATGTTGTAGCTGCTATAGCTGCAGAGGTAGATCTATTGTAGATCAGACCATCTACTTTTGAGAATCAATTATGTATAATTATAACTTGTGGCAGATAATGGCAACTAACTGTAAATTTATCAAGTAATCGTTTTGGGTTGTAATAACTTTTAAATTGTGGATTCAAAGACTTGTACTTATTTCAATTTCATCTCTGAGACTATAACGGGTTGTGGTGTGTGTTAGTGTGGAGTCACAGCATAAGGTTATTTTTATTAATTAAGTGAAGTGATATTGTGGAAAGAAAGACCGTGACGGCCCGGATCCCCGACCCCGGATCTGGGGGTGTTACAGAAATGGTATCAGAGCTAAGCGTTATAAACCTCAGAGATGATGCGTCGATATAATAACAAACTCACAAAGATAATAAGAACTCTTGCCAAGTTCATGGTCGGACTACTTAAAGTAGTGCTGACAGTTAAAACCCTTACGGGAACCCTTATAAGTATCATGATAGTAACTTAGCTCATTTAATGTGTAGGCGCCTGAGATAGAGGACCCTGAGATGTTCGAGCGTGAGCATGATGAGGCATTGCTAGATGTTGAGGATCAGGAGGAGCCTGAGATGGAGGAGGATGAGGAGGACCCCTCAGAGGAGTCAGAGACGGAGGTCATTGCTATTTCAGATGAGGAGGACCCCTCAGAGGAGTCAGAGACAGAGGTTATTGCTATTCCAGATGAGGAGGACCCGGATGAGGTCCCAGTAGCTGAGGAGCGTGTTGGACCTATGGTAGTGTATGCTGGTACCCCTTTACCCACACTTCCGGTGGTAAGAGCCCCTACCCCTCCACCACTATCTTGGATTCCCGATGATGACAGCTCAGAGACCCATACTTCCGAGCCTAGGCAGACCGAGGAGGCACCCTCAGCGGCTCCGGATTCACCACCTCTTGACCCTGCCCACAGGCAGTCTTCGTTAGCTCATGGATATGTTCAGGATGTTCTGAGGACTCGAGTGGCTGTTGCCGAGGGCCGACTGGATGAGGCCAGGAGGGAGTTGGATGCAGAGAGGGCGGGTAGGCGTACCCGAGCTTATGAGACTAGGGCTTCTATACCCCGATCCTTGAGGAGGGAGCTTACGGGGATAGAGCTCACATCCCGAGCGAGGCTCAGATCGCTCCAGGGGGACAGGCATGGTAGGATCTCCAGGCGGCAGGCCGACTATATCTTCCGTCGTGCGATGGAAAGGGTATGGGAGCTGACCCGCTCCGGTGTGTGATTCAGGATTGATGATGGAATAGTCTAGTTGTCTAGTTAGCCGAGGCCTTAGTAAGAGCCAATTTTCCGGGATAGTTGACTTGTATATAGCATCCCTTTTTCTGACTAGACAGATAGACTCTTGTGTATCACTTTTGGGACAGATGACTTTAGCACTGTTGTACTTTTGACCAGATCAAACTATGTATTTCTCGCATTATGTATATATTTGTTTCCTTTGGTTCAGTTCATTAGTGATGGGATCACTGTTTTTATCATTATTATTACTGCACTTCGTATTAGAACTTTCTTAAAATAATAGAATTGCGATATACGTTCTCCCCATTATAAGAGCTGTGTAGGGCACAATGTTGTATATGATTGTGACCTAACGTTGAATTTTCCCAATAATTTTTTTTATTATCAGAATCATGCCGCCAAGAAAGATTGAAACTAGGGCGAACCCTGGATCTGAGGACCAGGGAAGCCATAACCAGGATGATAGGAACCAGGAACACAGTGAAGAGGAAGATGAGGATTATGTGGAACAGGATGACTCCCTGTATGAAGAGGAAGAGGAAACATATGATGTTGAGGGATTTGAGATAGAGGCTGAAGAAGGAGAAACCGAGGTTGAGCAACCAGTACCAAACCCAGGCATGGATCCCATGGGCCAGTTCATGCAACTCCTAAGGCAGAATTTGGAACGTCAACCCAACCCACCCCCTCAAGGAAATAACAATGCTGTGGCAAACTCTTTCAGGGCTTTTAAGTCCCTTAAGCCCCTGAGTTCCACGGATCAGCCGACCCAGTTGAGGCAAGGGCATGGTTAAAGGAAATGGAGAAATCCTTTGAGATTTTGAGTACCGATGAGGCACAGAAGACTGCATTTGCTACCTACCTTCTGAAAGGAGAAGCTAACTACTGGTGGGAGGCCAAGAAAAACATGGAGACAGATGCTATTATAACCTGGGAGAGATTTAGTCAGTTGTTTCTGGGAAAGTATTTCCCGAGGTTTATGGAAAACCAGATGGAGCTCAAGTTCTTGGAGCTAAAGCAGAATAACTTGTCTGTAGCAGAGTACGAAGCGAAATTACTGAGTTATCAGGTTTGTGCCGGA